>NC_064921.1:757287352-757584852 GCF_023897955.1 Schistocerca gregaria
CTTCTGGGAAGAGATGGAAGTCTGACGGAGCCATATCAGATGAATAAGGCGGGTGTGGCAACAATTCATACATTAGTTCGTGTAATTTTGCTATGGCGACGGCACATGGGTGCGGGATCGGATTGTCTTGATGGAAGATGACTTTCTTTCTTGCTAAACCAGGCCTTTTTTCGCGTCTCCTTTGTTGCAATAAGTCCAGGAGGTTAACATAGTATTGTCCAGTAATTGTTTGCCCAGTGGGAAGATAATCTACAAACAGAATCCCCTTCGCATCCCAGAACACTGATGCCATGACCATTCGTGACGAAGGAATTGTCTTTGCTTTCTTTGGTGGCGGAGAATGAGCATGTTTCCACTGCTGTTTTGTCTCTGGGGTATATTAGTGCACACGAGTTTCATCTGCGGTCACAAACCGGCCCCAAAAAATCTTGTTCGTTTCTCCTAAAACGGGCCAAACATTGTTCACATAGTCCATTCTCAAGCGTTTTTGATCCAGCGTCAAGATTCGCGGCACCCATCTTGCAGATAATTTTTTTATTTCTAATTCTTCGGTTAAAATGTGATATCCTTTCAGATGACATCTGGCAAGCGTAAGCAATTTCACGCACTTAAATCGGCGATCCTCCATGGCCCTTTTGTGCACTTTTGCAATGATTTATGGAGTAGTGCCACATCTTGGCCGACCACTGCGTGGCTCGTCATCCAAGCTCTCCCAACCAAATTTAAATTCATTTGTCCACTTGGCAACAGTTGAATATGAAGGAGCAGAGTCCCCCAGTGTATTCTGGAAATCGGCATGAATGTCCTTTGCTGTCATACCTTTCTTTACGAAGTACTTAATAATTGCTGGAGTCTCGATTTTTTTCCAGATGCGCAAATCACTACGCGGGAACAACAGCAGAGTTACGTAGCAGCTATAGCTCTGTTCCAAGAGCACTGACGTGTCACATGTTTACAAGCAACAGTT
The DNA here is from genome assembly GCF_023897955.1 of Schistocerca gregaria. Classification (NCBI taxonomy): domain Eukaryota; kingdom Metazoa; phylum Arthropoda; class Insecta; order Orthoptera; family Acrididae; genus Schistocerca; species Schistocerca gregaria. The sequence continues at coordinate 757,288,320 of NC_064921.1, forward strand.
CAATGAATATCACGTGAACAACTCGTTGCGCTAGCGCTGACCTCTCGTGGCGATTTCGAGAACTTTTCGAATCACCCTCGTAAAAGTCTGAAAATATTTGTTGTAGTAAAAAAAGAAAGTAGTAAAGAGCGAAGTAACACTGGAAATTCAACGAAAGTTCGTGCAAATACAAGTGTCTTTTCATCATATTTTCTTGCAAATGTAATATGTACGAAATTATATGATTAGTGTTAAAAAAATTAAATTAAAAAATAACATGGACGGGAATTGATCCAGCGATCCACCGATTACGGAGCTTTTTTCTTTTTTTCGTTTCCGTTTGTTTTTTCTTAGGTTTTTATTTGTTTTTTCTTGTTTTTGTTTAATTTTATTTTTTACTTTTTCTTTATTGTATTTTTGTTTTTTTTATTTTTCATTTTTTTAAATTTAACATACTCTTCAAGTGGAACCTCATCCTATTACTCATTTACTCTCTCTAACTTTCTTCCCTTTTTTTCCTAATATGAACATATATATACTAGTTTATAGGTAGACATATAACAAAGATAGATACATGGAGACTGGTTATATTTCACCACCTGACGCTAACTATATATCTAGACTTATTTTTGCCAGAACAACATGTAAGACGCAAGAATGAGATCAGTGTAGCCGGCCGAAGTGGCCGTGCGGTTATAGGCGCTGCAGTCTGGAACCGCTCAACCGCTACGGTCGCAGGTTCGAATCCTGCCTCGGGCATGGATGTGTGTGATGTCCTTAAGTTAGTTAGGTTTAACTAGTTCTAAGTTCTAGGGGACTAATGACCTCAGAAGTTGAGTCCCATAGTGCTCAGAGCCATTTGAACCATTTTGAGATCAGTGTACGAATCATCAAAACTCAATTGCGAGACTAAATGGCCAATTGAGGGAAATTAAGAGGAGCTCGCACACATATTAGAGTTGTTTCGCATACGCATGATGCAATGCAGCTGATACCTAACCACACGACCGCCGTCAGTTCGTGTTCCGGGTCGCAACGCTCTGGCACATCACTGACGCGTAAAACATGTCTCGCGATTTTCTCGAAATCACCTAACACAACAAAATCCAATCGCACTCCGCTCAGATTTAGTGGTAAGATGGCCCAGTGGACAGCCCGTCAAAAACTGAACATAAACCAGGCATGAAAACCGGAAGAAGGTGTACTGAACTGTGTTTTTTACGAGTAGTTTCTCCAAAATAATGTGGGAAAGACTAAAGAGCTAACGGCGCGCCCATGATGCTCTACCAGGAGTGGCACAGCTGCACCTCCACCAGCAGGATAACCAGTGTTCTCTGTGTGCGCCAATAGTCGACAAGCAGATTAACGGCTTTCTTTCTGTTCTCACAGTTAAGTCTGTCTCCAACTGTCTGAGACTCGCAGCACAAGAAAAGGGCTACGTTGTCTTTTCTCAAACAAATTAGCTGTCTTTTTCTTAAAATTTGAGGTATACGCAAATAATATCAGATAGAGAGTGTCATGGCTTGTTTATCGAAGGGACATAATTGTAGAAATTGTGTGCCTTGTTCTTGCAAGCCGTTGTCTCACTTTAATTTACACATCAGTGCATACTGCGGTATCTGTGTCCAGAAATTTGACGAAATTGTTGACTGATCAGTCAAGTATCAATAACATTCACCAGGTGCGATAATATCCTAGAAACGAGTTCTGTATATTTTATGATTTACTCATTAAATTACAAATTACGTTACATCTGGCGAAGAGACCATGAGAATAAAATCAGAGAGATTAGAGCCCACACAGAAGCATACCGACAATCCTTCTTTCCACGAACAATACGAGACTGGAATAGAAGGGAGAACCGATAGAGGTACTCAAGGTACCTCCGCCACACATCGTCAGGTGGCTTGCGGAGTATGGATGTAGATGTAGATGTCGACAGTTTAAACTGAACTATTACATGTGTTAAAATAGTAATATCATACCATGAAATAATTTTTTGGTGCGTATGCCCCGTGCCCTTATTGCATTCTTTTTTTCATCGAACAATTAGAATTTTAAAATACGGTTAAATGTAACAAAACCACACAGAAATTTCTAAAAATTGCCGCCTTTGGCTGCCCATGATTCGTACTTAACTGAAACTTGAGGACTGTCCCCTGATAATGAGGATGCGTGGTCACCTTAGTTTAGTGATTAAATGTATAATAGGAGATTTGCATTCTTGTGCCGTTGGATGTGGGCGGTGGTGGAGGAGGGGGGAGGAGGATATCGGAGAGATCGATGATAGAAAAAAAAAAAAAAGGGGCGTCATTTTTCTGCTTCCGAGCAACGGCCCTGACAACAGACGATGTCATCGATGTTTCCACATGTTCAAATCAAGTCTCCCATCGCAGCAATAAGGGTGCTAAATATGTATGTCCATTCTAGCCATCTAGATTTAGGTTTTCCGTGATTTCCTTGAATTACTTAAGTCCAACACAGAGGTAGTGCATTTGCAAGAACGCAGTTGATATCCTTCCCGAATGCGAGCGTGTGCTGTACTGATCCTAACCTCCCTCCTTTTTGCCCCCCATCCCCCCCCCCCCCTCGTTCACAATGGTTCATAGTTATTGAAAGGCCGGCCGCTGTGTCCGAGCGGTTCTGGGAGCTTTAGTGCGGAGCCGCGCGCCTGATGCGGTCGCAGGTTCATTGTAAAACGAAATTCTCTATCTATAACGAGTAGTGCAGTGAAAATTTTCTGTGGCTTTGTCCACAGAGAGAAGTAGAGGTGCAAATTCACTAATAAATTTCTCTGAGAAAAAGTAAACCAATATTTATGACAGCGTAAATTGGTTAATATATGTCCAGAGCAACTTCTATTAAAAAAAATTAAAAAATAATACATTGAGGGCAGTATCTCATTACGTTGTGTCGAAACCTGTAGAGATAGCTTACAAACTGAATACTCGTATAATTTATGTTCTCCATTAGACGGTGCTATGACTGCGAATATTAACGCTTACAGCCAGTAGGATCTATGAATATGGCTCGGAATGAAGCCAAAAATGGTTGCATGTGAAAATGAAATATTTACAGTACTGGAGGTTTCTAATGTTGCAAATAAAATTTCATTTAAGTGTATACTGCGTTAGTTCTTGAACGTTCTTTTTACTGATGCAATAGCTCAAAAGTTAAATCTTGACCGAGATTTATTCCTATGTAAAATTACAAAACAAAAGTTAGTAAAGTCTAGCACGTCCTGAACGCTCTTAGAAAAAGAAACACTGTGCAACGGAAAGAACAGAAAGGAAACAGAGGTTTTATGTAATATTTAACTGTAAGTTACAATTAATTTTAGTACGAAGGCTTAACTAAGCTAACAATTTTCACACAACATCGCCGTGTTCCTCCTACTAAAAATGGCCATTACAGAATCGACATTATACAAATAGTACACCTTTAGGGGCTATCAGATTCTATTAGTCGTGTATACTGCTACAACTGATAATTCGATTTCACGTAAAGAGTAGTACAGCAATAGTTTATTTTACTTCGCTGTAAGTCATGCCTCACAAGATATGTCGCGTCCACAAATTACGTCCGATGATGAGTATTCCTCCGCGAAAGTGCGTCGTATTAAAATATGTGTTCGGAATTAACTGTCAGTTCAATAACCTGAAACTAAGACGGAAAGTTTCACACAGGACTTTAATAGAGAAAAACACATCTTGAACACATCAAGATGCCGGGGTGTCACGCCCCTTGACGTCAGCCTATGGCAATGTCCTCCCTGTGAACTAACCTGCTTACAAAACACACTTCCCGACAATCAGAGATTTCTACCAATTTAGAACTACGTGATATGAAAAAGTTAGACAAATAAGAAAACGCTATAAAGCGACAAGCAATTTTTCACAATTTTATTGCATGTAACCGAATAAAAAAATTATAATTTTACCTGGCCCGATTTTGCAATGATAATCAATGCATTAATATTGGAAATCCAAAGAAATTATATTAACTGCGGTTTTCCATATGTAATTCTAATACAGAACACCTCTCAGTTGTTAAGATCTATACTTTATTTCACCTACATACGAGAAAAATAGCGGACAGTTAGCTCCATTTCACATAACGAGTAGTAACATGAACATTCCCTTTACTGCAACAGTCAAGTGACGTTGATATTGGTTTCAAAGCTCAATACGGCACATACGTCGTCTGATATGTATGTAGATTATTAATAGCCACCAAAAATAAAAATAACTTTGATTACTGCCATCGCAATTCTCTGTCGTTCATTACACTCATGTTATTTGATTAGTAACCTACGACTGTACATTTAAAAAGAAATTAGCACTAGCCCTTGACGCAGCTCGGCAGAAGCAGATATAACCAATATATTAATGACGTAATTTCAAATTCGCATGTTGCCATCAGTAACGCTGCACACAGTTCACATGCTTGTTTCGGAGCTTTCGTTACCTCGACCTATGTCTACTGTATTTTCGGTGTGCTCACCCATGATTATTTCTTCAGTGAGTTGCTAATTTTAAAAGAATTTTTGTTGGCTGTGTTCCATGGCTATAACAAATCTCAGAAGTGACATATTGTAGCATTTGAAGCTGCTGTATAATATGTTTTTAATTGTACGTCCGATTTCGGTCAGAAACCATTTTTTTGTAAAGAATATAATTTTTATAATTATTATTCTGTTACGCAAAGACAGAAAAAAAGTTATTCCTTCGCCCACATCCATGTGAAGTGCATCCGTAGTAGCGATTACGCTACATTATCAACCAAGTGTGTACTCACGATCTTAGCTGTGAGAGGGAGGAGGGGGCGGGGAGAGGTGGATGACGAAACAGTTTTGAGATTTCACAACAAATGGCTCAGGACACACTTACTAGTAATCAGTTTCCAATCATTGCATATTGTGGTTCTCTTCAATGTGGTACTCAACTGCGTCCGTCTGTATGGCGGGGTAGTACACGTGGTCAGTTTTCGAAGATTATTTTCCTAAGGGGGGAGTTGTTTGACAAGAAACATTAGCGGGTGAGTAAAATATTTTTCTATTTGAATGTCAAGTACTGGATACGAAACTAATGACTTCACAGCATTGTCTTGCGTTCAACAAGGGACATGAATATTGAGTTGTTTGCAAACGTTTTCTTCATAGAATGAAGGACAGGAGTCGGGAGGAAGTAAGATTCACACGGCGCCTAACATGCGTGCTTTGCGCTTCGTAGCATAAATTGAAAGTAGAAGTAAAAGATGCTTAAATAATTCACGGAAATGCTTCACCGGGTATTTTTGCAGCCTCCGCGCTGGAGGAAAAACGGCTTCAGCATTCATTTCGAAACAAGAAAAGAGGCCCGAAGCACAAGTACACATATCAGTGCTGTAAGTAGTATTGCTATTACTCGATTTCTAAGGCTGGAAATGGCCGGACAGACAACTGGCAGCCTTAAGTATTCTGATTCAACTAGATAAGGGAGACTAGCGACCAAATTACATAAAAATAGTTATAAATTACCCATACAGACTGCGACAGGGAGAGAAGTGGAGCACCGGAAGAGGGTTTTGGTGGCAGTGTCTACCCTTGTTACGGGTGATGAGAATTCTTTTCTACATTTATACATGTATGATGTATGGCCGAGGGCATACCCCCAGACTGCACATGAGAAGAATGACTGTCATGTGGAACACAGCAGAGGTTGCACATGGGGCCCTTGATTTAGTTATGCTCAGTGCTTGTTTCAGCCTGTGCCTTGCATTGTGGCCCACGAGCTAGAACCCACTGTCAGCTCTGCTGTGGAGCTGAGTGCAACCTGCATAGCCAGCATGCCCAGGCTGATGTTTCTCAGCAGCCCATCGCTTCTGCAGCCTTGCAGGCCAGACTGTTGCATCTGCTGTGTTACTTTCTGTCTCCCTCGGCACAGCCCTGTATCTTAATCTGTCACATATGTTAAGCAGAGTGTATGTGAGAGTGTCCACGATATCCTCCCAAACCCTGCGTCGATTTCAGCCAAATTTGGCACAGAAACAGCAGGCCTTACGAGTATCAGCACTGAGGAGTTTATAACCTCCTAGCACCAGTAGGAACAGGAATATGGGTAAAAACATGTTTTTCCAGCCTCTGACATATATGCTGCAATGCACGACAGGTATACTGTGTGGGAACAGTACCAGCCTGCAAATCAGCCTGGTTACAGGACAGCCTGTACGTTAGAGGCAAGACAGTTTTCCGTACCCCAACATTTAGGCTACCCTGCATGACAGACGTGTTTTGTTGGAGTAGTATCGGGCTGATGTGCCTGGACGCCTGTATGTCATGGGCAAATAAATGTTTTTCAAGCCTCCAATCTGTAGCCTGACCAGCATGGTAGGTGCGGTGTGGGAGTAGCGTCAGCTTGGTTTGTTGAACTGTATTTCAGGGCTATACATCCTGATGAGTATAGCTGGGGAGACGCTGAGATGGATAGAGGACAGATAGGTAGAGTGAGGGAAAGGAGAAAATGGACAGAGGGAGGGGAGGAGCGGGATATGTATGAGACAGGTGGAAGATGCAGAGGGGTAATGGCAGGTGGAAAAGGAAGGAAGTGGAGATGGAAAAAGAAAAGAGGAAGCATGGTCAAAGGAAGAGAGTGTAAGATATGGTCAGAGAGAAGGGGTGGAGGAAATTGACAAAGGGAGGGGCAGAAGGATATGAAGAGGCAGAGAGAGTGGGGAGGAGGAGGTAGACAGATAGGGCAGGGAAGATGAGATAGACAGATACAGGGAGGAACACGGGGACGCAGACAGAGGGAGAAGGTGTTATCAAATATATGTGTTGAACACATATGCAGGCGAAACTTTGGCTACAAGGGTAGTTTACTATAATATCGATTAACTGTGCAGAAGAGAATGGAAGACATTTTACTGAATTTTCGAGATTGCATTGTATGCCAGTTCATCCCTTTCTTAAACCTCCACCTAGCGTTGGATCTAGGGAAACCGCAAGGTCTTGGGATCGAACCCCTGTCAGACAACAGGAAATACCAACTCCCAGTAATGGAAGATTTGTCAAGAAAAATACATGTTTTGATGGTTGATAGTATTACTGCTTCTGAACGAAAAACGTCATATGACCATATGTCCTGTTCTCAGAAGTTTCTGGGAAAACTGGTGAAAATAGTGGAGAACGAGATAAATACAGGTGGCGATAAATGAAACATTATGATCTAATGTTCTGTTTAGTTGTGTACATTTTCTCACAAAAAATGTTCAAAAAGTCCACCATCAACTGCAATGCATTTTACAACTCTTGTAGACACTGCTTTGTTACTGGTGTGAGCTCATTCATACGGTCCTTTACTTGAGCACACGCTTGTAAAATACGGGCTGAAAGTTCCTCCTTTGTTTCCGCTCTGTTTTTGTAGACTTTGCTCTTATGTCAACATCACAAACAGTAATCTAATGGAATAAGATGATCCTGTGATCTCGGTGCCCAAGAAATGACTCCTCGATGACTGATCCATTACATTCACTGAAGTCACCCGATCTTATTCCATTAGATTACTGTTTATGGAGTTGGTTTATAAAATAAAAGGAGACAAGTTGACATTAAAGACTCTTTTTTTATAATTGTGCTATGGTGCAATCCACACTGAACTTTTGCTGGATGCACTGCCGTGCATTCGCAGTGACATCGCGATTTTTGTGATTCCCTGTGGAAAAAATGGGGGTGGGGGTTCCACAAATGCACTTCTTCCTGGTAAGAAGTTGCATGTTACTTCACTGTTCCTGCGACATTGTGATTTCAAAAATATAACCTGCAAGTACATGCGACTAACAAAACTAACTTTGGTTTCGAGACGACAAACAAAAACAGTGTTGGCGCCAATGAGTGATTGGCGTATCAGTATTGTCCGCAGTGCCCTTTGATGTTTGGTCTCATTTCTAACTAACGACGGAGTGCACCAACATGGCGGCCAATTTTGGTTTCAATGGTACTTCATCGATCTAGTCGTTGGACAAACTTCTAACGCCAACTTTGGCCCTAATGTGTGGACCTGACTTTAGACATTGTGCGCATATTTGTATCTACGTGCCACGCAACGTGGAGAATTTTCTACATGGAGCTTAAATAGAATAGTTATATTTTATTAAGAACAATTACAATTAACATTTAAAACCACAGTAATTCGTTTTTAGAATGTCTGAACCTGTGGATTTTGTAAAAAAAGTTATTGACTATTTGGAGGGGACTGTATCTCGAAAGCAGAGCAAGTTTGGGAGGGCGGTGGCACACGGTGCTTGGAGTCCTCCCTTTGCAGCAGTGCTGCCGTGCATAGGTGATGTTGGAATAAGGTGATGTTGGAATAAGGTGATGTTGGAATAAGGTGATGTTGGAATAAGGTGATGTTGGAATAAGCGAAGTATGTCTTTTTGCTTTGCTCAGTTAGTTACAAACGTTTTAATAAAACCTGGTTTAATGCAAAAACTGTCACTTCAAAGTGGCAAAGAACTAAACACCAAGCCTTTGAATTTGTAAATTTGTGGTAAGACCTTATGGGACCAAACTGCATAGGTCATAGGTCCCCAAGCTTACACACTACTTAATTTGACTTAAACTAACCTACGCTATCGACAACACACACATCCATGCCCGAGGGAGGACTCGAACTTCCGATGGGGGAAGCCGCGCGGACCGTGACAAAACGCCCTAGACCGCGTGGCTACCCTTCGTGGCCATCTGGCCATCCCCTTTGACAGCCATATAAAAAGTAATATTTTTACATGAAGATTTCATAGCCAGCAGTGTTGGTTAGAGCTGTATCTCCCTCCGGTGGGATTATTGGGAGCAACCGCCGAAGTGGTGCCCAATTGAAAGACTTGCAAAAGGCCGTTGAGCCACATACAACACGGTGTGGCGCAGTGATCAGCTCTATGTACTCACATTTGGAAGGGGAAGGACGACGGATCAAATCCCCGTCTGGCCATCTCAATTTAGGCCCTCAATGATTCCCTAAATCGCTTTAGGCGAATACGGTGATGGTTCTCTTGAAAGGGGCACTGCTGATTTCCTTCTCCATCCTTTCAGGTGAACTTGTACTCCGTCTCAAAAATTCTATGCTTTCAACGGGACTTTTAATCTTCCTTCCTTCGAGTCACATATTTCCAGATTAGCTACAGAATCCAAACGGATAGTTGTAAGGTTCCGTACCTCAGTTGGTAAGAACAGAACTCTTATGGTGTCACGAACATCTGTCTGTCCGTCTGTTAAGACCTATTTTTCTGAGGGACAAGTATACACACCAGGTCAAAATTTGTGCTCTACAGTCCCTTCGGGACGTAAAAAAAGTTTGTAAGTCATTGCAAATCAAAAGATATAGCCATTTTGTGTCACGTATTTTGATAGTCGCAAAGTCACTCATCAGAACCCGGAAGCTACTACCCTCATGAAATTTGTCAAGAAGCAAGATTTCACCGTAAAAGTAAAGGGACAAATCCGAAAATGGTTAATTTATAGTTATCTCACACGAAAAAATATTTTTTGTCATTTGTTTCCCGTATGTCTATAAATCCATCTATTAAGATCACTTTTTACCAGGAACAGGTAGACAAATCAGATACTGGGATCTACAATCCATTGGCGATTTAATTAACAGTTTTCGTATTCTTTTCCTGTACCTGTACTGTGAAACCTTGCTTCCTGCCAAATTTCATGATTCTTGATCGACAGGAAGTACCCTATAGGATTTACCAAAATATGTAACATAAATGTAATTGCCAGTTAATATAGCGTGTTAATATAACTCAAAAATTAAGAAAATATGTAAAAAATTACAATAGCAAATGCGAAATTACACAAATAAACATTTAAACTTAAAATAAAAATATTCCTGAGTCTTTGAATTCCTGGAACCGGTATAATGCCAGAGTCGATATCGATTATAAGGAAAATCATCAAAATTCTCTCTTCCCGGAATGGATGAACTATGTATGTATGTAAATGATTTTATACGGGACGCTCGGTACCCGTGTCCTCCTACTAGCACTTGATTTTTTATAATTGCAGATGTGTATGTGACAGCATTAACAGTTATTAGAATATACCGTTGGTCTGGATAGATTGTTCTAATCAAGCGTCTTAATTTACGAACTCCACACATTAAATATACACTGACAGAATTAAAAGCATTGCCCTTTTGTTGCATGAAATCCGAAAATCTGGAGGTAAGAGCCCATTGAGGTACTGTAAGGATCGCGTAGTACACGATCCCAGAGCCAGATTTTCCGCCCGTCGTGTTTAGGATTTAATAGACAGACGCTACGGCGCGAAGTACGTAGCATAGCGAACGGTCTGCAGCTGTGAATACCGCGGGCAGAGCGCAAAGGGCTGCAGAAAGGCGGCAGCAGGCTGCCCGACTCGCCCGCTGTAACAGCGCGGCGGGTTGCCAGCACGCTAGGAAACACGACAGTTGCTTCATAAAACTTAACGACAACCAAATGATAGGACGAGGAGGACTAGTAATGCGTTTGGAAGCATAAATGTTTAGTATGAACGCCATCGACAGTCATCTGCAGTAGTAGTAGTAGTAGTAGTAGTAGAAGTGGTAGTAGTAGCAGCAACACTAATGTACAAGTGGCGGGCTGCACTCACAGGGGGACCGTAGGAAATCGCCCTCACCGATTTGATTCATATTGACAGTTTAATGTAGGTCACGACCAGGACTTTAATGTATGTTAACAGGATGTCGCACCTCTCAACCGTTTCTGAAAATATTGAGTCTGGAAACATGGGCGTGCTTAAGCTGATGTTCTGCAAGCGCTTAGTTTCATAAATGCGAGTTCTCTGACTCGCATGGCGCTGCTTTTTTTCCGTTCCCGTATAATTACGACAATAGATTAATTGTGACTGTGCAAAGTACCAGTATTTAATCATACACTTATTTCCTTCAATGTTTAACATGAAAAAAAATGAGAAAAAGTTTTTTTTTACTTAAAGAGACTGGAAATGGCGAAAGTATACACGAGAAATTTCAGTCGAATCAGTGTAGTTGTTTTATTTATATTATCGTATCTACATTTCTTATAACGATATGTTTACGTAATGTGTATACATAAACATACAGTTATAAATGTCCCCGTTCGTAGTAGCTAATTATAACAATATGTTTACTTTTGTGCTGTAACATATAGCTATAATCAGTGGTGGAAATATATTTGCGAACGCCGACCACGTGCGGCTGTTTCTTGTTGGATCGTCTGATCAGTCGGAAGTTGCATTGCAGAGGAGAGTAAATGCCTATTCAAAATATAATTATTTTTGCGTAGCTCAACATGAATTTCCCAAGGGACCGTAGTTTATCATGCATTTACCAGTAGAATGTGGCGCGGAGAAAATATTTCACCGCATACAACTTCCGTCCGATTTCGACGAAAGAATTCGTGACTGTGAACTCTCTATTTGGCAGAAACATAAAGAAAATTAGATAACTTCATGAAGGAGTGAGACATAGATTCTACACTAAATAAATAGTCCATACACCAATTCCATTTAAATCTGAATTTATAGCAATTAATAGATGAACTTACAGTACAATGAAGAATTTTAACATGGATGCCCTTTTGACTGGCACTTCTCTTCTCGTAATGACAATAATTCCTTTGACGTTTTCACATACACGTCGCACAATAAATTTACTGCTATGCAGTATTGCACTTTTACTTTACACTAAAATAATATTATTTTTAATGATAATAATACGGCGGCAAGACAAGCGCATCCGACACAAGTTACAAGAGAAGAATGAGTAACCGTTCATCGAGAATATCTCGAACATAAAAAAAATGTGTAAAAAGTGTTCTTCTTCTGTCCGTTTTTCGCGCCGCGGTTTTCAAAGTCAATAGCTCACTGCATCTCTGACGGCGCTTCGACAATAAACAAGTTACGTCACAGGTCGTTCACCTTTTACATTCTCGCAACATTATTTGCTAACTGTAGCTGTTGCCGAGCGACTGCTCGATTAGTGAATGATTTAAAATGATAAGACAACCACATAATGTTACACACTTCACGAATAAGGATCATACTCATCGTAGAAACATAGCAAACAATAACTATCGCGACATACAGCAGATGTAATAAAAGCCGAATTTTTGCATGTCCGTGGATTTTTTCAATTGTCTATTTGCAAAACAAACTTGCTTTACGATCGTAAACAGTTCTCGGTCGCACACAATATCGAAGCATAGCACCGAATATTGCTGCTGACAACTCGCCAAAAGAAGTAGTACTGTCAGCTAGATTCAATCCAGAGAACTCACGGGAGAACACTTAAGTGCTTACTCGCTCGGCTGCTGACTCCGATATACTAACGCCCCTGCAAAACACACAGCATTAAGCACGCCTATAGTTTTCAAACTTGATTTTCTCAAAAACAGTTGAGAGTTGCGTCTTCCTGTTTACACACACTGAAATAATAGTGCCCTACACACCCTGTCAGTACTAATCAAATCGGTGAGGGGAAGTTACGCTCCCCTTGTTAGCCACCCAGCAGGCTAGTCCGTGGCCCACACATATCAGCGAGCAATAGGCGCTGCGCCATGCACAACCCTACCTGCGATGGACGAGGACCCGCTGCATCGCTCATTCTAGCACAAATACGGCAAATACGGCATAACAACACGCAGCATTCAACAATGCCCACTACAGCGCTATCGTATGCTAATCGCTAAGGTTCAGTGTCGGTGGCCAGAAAACACCACCGAGCAAAGTCATCTACGTATCCGGAACAAGGGAGTCCAGATGCCAAGACATTAGTGCACGTGTGATTTACTTATTGTATGTGCCTGTGATGCACACAGTAAGTGTGTAATTTACTTATTGTATGTATCTGTGGTGCCACTGGGTCGTAATTATGACAAAAAAATCATAGTTTACGTCCTTATTTTACAATTTAAACATTATTTCTTAGTGGCGACATTTGAAAATTACAGCCAAAACGTCTGAGCCATTTTTTTTATCGTGCGAGGTACTTTGGTACATTCACCAATGCATTTATATCGAGAAAAGTAAAAACAATTGTATAGAATAAAAAATAACAAACTCTAGTAACATCATTTTTTTGAGCCCAATTTAATTGGACGCAAATTTTATTGTATTTTTGAGTGACTGGTTCATCATATTAGTTCAGTGATGAATCAGTCAAATTAATGGTGTCCGCTATGTCATTAATACTACTGACGTACGACAACGGCATGAACAGATATACTGGAGACATGACACTATAGTTTCAAATTAGTATAATAATAAAAGACGCATTGTAGTACACTTGAAGCTAATAAAAAGATTAGAAAATATTTCCTTGTCACCGGCATAAATGCGTTTATTTAACAAATGAAACATTCCTGTAATCGCCTTTTACTTCAATTTTGAAAAAAAAACTATTGACTAATTCCAAAGTGTCATGTGCAGTGGAACGCTCAGAGCATGGATTGTTAAACCTATTAAATTAAAAGATCACTTAGAAAGAAGTCGTACGGAGTTTACTGGAAAGACAATGAACATTAGAAATGGAAAAAAAACCTACACTGAAAATGGCGTCCATGGATACATCTGATGACCTTCCTCAGTCAACGAAGCTGCTCTTGAGGCTAAATATTAAAACTCTCTCCAATTGCTGTAAATGTGGAAAATCGTACAAGGCGTTTAAAGGGGAACCGGACAAACGCGAAGAACTGACAGTGTGCACCTACTTGAAATTCATTTTATAATGGCTCCTTTACGACAACTGGGCCGTGCACATCACTCGATCTTTCTGGTGCATTATTATTTTGGAGTGCCAGCTAAAGGCAGAAGCGCACATGTTAAAACGTAGAAGCATGCGAACAACTTGTGCACATTTTAAATACTTGCTTGTCCGTTTAAGAAGAAAAAAAATGGCTCAAATGGCTGTGAGCACTATGGGACTTAACATCTGAGGTCATCAGTCCCCTAGAACTTAGAACTACTTAAACCTAACTAACCTAAGGACATCACACACATCCATGCCCGAGGCAGGATTCGAACCTGCGACCGTAGCTGTCGCGCGGTTCCAGACTGAATCGCCTAGAGCCTCTCGGCCACCAACGGCCGGCGTTTACGAAGAATCTATGAACAATAATAGAGATTCCGTGCATACGAACTGTAGAACTAAAGCCGTACTGATATCGCTGAACGAGAGTTGTAAAGAGATTGACAATAAAGTACATCAACAAATGATATTTTTGTTTATTATCACCTCAGAAAGTTACTAATAGCTGCAGTAACTCGGAAATCATAGTGAATTGACTAAACGTTAGAGTTTGAGCGACGGATCTATTCTATTACCCCTTAAATTACACCAGCGTCCACTGGGAAGATTTTTTGTGGCGAATGGTTCATGCCATGTCAAAATTCCGCAGTAAAAACCATAATGTTTGTTTGGAGCCGAATGTGTTAACACATAGAGAAAGGGCAAAAACTGACAACTGATCGCGAGATTATGCGGGAAAATATTGGGACCAACGAGAGAGATTCAAGAATCTAGTAAAAGAAGAAATCAAGACGCATACACGAAGTTCAGCGATTTGCGATAACATGAACAAAGGCCAAGTCGATGTTTCATAGCGTGCCTCTTCAAGACAAGGTAGAAGTTTGTAGTGATTTGAGAGACGACATATCTGAAAGCTACGATGTGTTAGGCAAAATTATTATCGCAATAAATTCATATTCAGAACGAATCAAAAATTAAAGTGCAATAAAGGAGACACGAAATTGGTAACTGAAACTGAAACGGCCTATCAAAATGTCAACTGTAGCAGGTGGTAAAACGTTGGCAGCTAAAAAATTATTCTGCAGACCACAGCGGACGTTCCGAAAACCGTACGTAACCACGGAAGAAATAGTAAACCACAAAATTCCCGTCGACGACTATATAGTTGCAGAAAATGTAAGCGGCCTCATAGCCACACTGTCGCCCCGTACTGTTAGGCATGTTGTACATAATTTACTGAAATGACTGACTACTCACTGCACCCAAAGAGGTTCCCTCCGATCGGGTACTTGTGCTCATGCACCTCCATCTGAGCGACGGGCTGCTTCATGAGCCGCTCGCGCTGCAACTCGGCGTCCTTAGCGTCCTGCATGGCTGTCCCCAGCGAACTGTCTGCGCGCCCGAAGCTTCGGCCGCGGCCCCAGCTGACGCTGTCGGGGGCTCGCCACGCCCCCCCACCATGTGGACGCCTCCTCCCCACCACTCGGCCTGTGCCTCTCACGTTCAGCGGAATTTGCTTCTCTCTTCCGGAACCGCCACACGGGTACGTGTGCCGCTGCTCGTACGTGCTTCTGCCGGACGCTCTGCGGTTGCCTGTAGGGCCGCTCATCTCACAGGGAGACAACGCCAACATGTTATCGCCCATTTCATCCAAATTTATGCTACTTGCAGGCCTTGGCCAGAAGTGAAGGCGACGGAACTGGGAGCTCCAGATGAACAACCGTTTGGAAACACTGATCAAGTGTGAGTAGGACTTGCGCACTGAGGGTTCCGTACAAACTTGATATTGTACATACGTAGTTCGCCCGTTTGGGATTCGAGAATCTCAATGATTTTTGCCTGTTATCGGTGTCGATGCTAGCGAGATATTGATACCAGGAATTCTGAAACCGTATCAAAATATCTACAGTAGTTTCTCAGACTAGCTAGGACATAGAAAAAGAAACGAGCAGGGGACATCAGTTTATACAGGGTGAAAAGTATTTACACCGACAAACTCTGAGAGGCTGTAGGGGACATGAAAACTAATATTTTTCCTTAATGTCATTTTTTCCTATGGGGATTATTTAAACCGGTGGAGGCCGTATTACGCTCTTCAGTTGTTAGAGGCCGTATTACGATCTTCAGTTCTAGGCAACTGCTGTCCACCAGTGTAGAAGTGCATTGTCTCTGTTTAATGAAGCGATACACCTGGAGTGAGAACACTGATATGGTTGGTGCGCACTACGTAGCGCACCACAACGGACGAGCTGCACAGCGGGTTTATCAACAACTATATCCTAATCGCCGTATTCCGCATCATACGACCTTTGCTGCTGTGTACCAACGTCTGCGTGAGACCGGTTCACTTAGCAGATTACCTGGACAGGGACGCCGTCGCACGGTAAGAACGTTGCAATTCGAGCAAGCTGTCTTGCAGCATGTGGAGCGGGATCCTTCAATCAGCACTCCTGCAATTGCACGTAACATGGAGACGTGTCAGACGAATGTAAGACCAGTCCTTCGAGAGCAATTGTTGCGTCCATTTCACTTACATCGTGTCGACAGTCTGTAACGAGTTGATTATCCACCCAGAGCACAGTTTTCGCAGTGGTACTTGGAACAGTGTGAAATGCATCCTACACTTCCATCCTCTTTGTTGTTTACCGATGAAGCAACGGTCGGGCGTGATGGAGTCTTCAACATGCACAATTCGCATGTTTGGAGTGAGGATAACCCACATGCCACAGTTGCTAGCGCTCATCAAGTGCGGTTCTTCGTTAATGCGTGGGTCGGTGTTATTGGGGACTGTTTAACTGGGCCGTATCTGCTATCTAGACCATTAAATGGTAGGCACTACTACAATTTTCTCGTCAGAGCATTGCCAGAATTGCTGGAAGACGTCCCGCTCCCTACAAGACATCGCATGTGGTTCCAACATGACGGCACATTTCAGTCGTCGTTTGCGTCGATTCCTGGACCGACGGTTCCCAGAAACGTGGAGTGGCAGAGGTTGAGCTGTACCATGGCCTGCTCGATCCCCAGATATGTCCCTCTGGAATTTTTTGTGTGCGAAGAGATGCGCTACCTTATTTACGCAACTCCCGTTGCATCAAAAGAGGATGTGGTTGCCTGGATAGTAGCAGCAGCAGGAACAATACAGGATACTCCTGGGGTTTTTGCCCTTTGTTTACGTGTCAATGGAGGCATTTTTGAAAATCTACTGTGATTGAAATTGGGTTGTGTTAATGTGTTGTCTCTTGGTCATAAAAAAATGGAAAAGTGTTTCTTGGTTTAATTAATTTGCCGCTAGAGAACTCTTCCTCTACCAGTTTAAATACTCCTCATAGGAAAAAATGACATTAGGGGAAAATATTTGCTTTGATGTCCCCTACAACCTTCCAGAGTTTGTCGGTTTAAATACTTTTCACCCTGAATACGAGGGATGCCCAGAAATTAATGCACCGAATTTTTCCTTCAACAACTCTTTATTGAACATAATGAGAATTACACACACGAAAGAATGGTGTTTCTTCTATACACCCTATTTTTCTGAGTAATCTCCATTCCGTTTTATGGCTTTCCTCCAGCGCGAAGCAAGGGCGTGTATGTCCTGCCGGTTCCAAGCCTTGTCCTGGTGGCGGAGCCAGCGCTTCACTGTCTGAATCATCTCCTCATCGTCCTCAAAATGTATTCCATGACTGGCATCCTTTAATGGCCCAAACAAGTGGAAGTCCGAGGGGCTATGTCAGGTGTGACAGCCGTGGATGGTCTCCCCGACCGCTGCAAATCGTAGAGCGCCGGCGGACCGCCTTCTGACGACCTCACCCTCCGTGCCCAGCGACTAACTGTACTTCTGTCGACAGCCGATGCTCCATAGACTTTGCACAAGCGGTTGTGAATATTCCCCACAGTTTCTTTCTCTGCAGTGATCAATTCGGCACTGTAACATCCACGAGATAAATTTTAGCTACAGTGCGACGAGAGGAAATTATGCCTGTAACAGTTATAAACATTATCTGTTCGACAAATAAAAAAATAGTGAAAACGATGATAAATATTAATTATTTATATAATATTCTATGATGTAATTGGACATATCGACGTGTATCATACAAAGAAAATAATAATTGTAAATTCCTTTTATGATCTGCGTTTGTCTTCCTTTGTTTTGACCTTTTGTTGGTTGGCTTTTGTAGGTTGCGGACGCATGTCAAACTGAGGTCTGTTAAGAAATTGTAATTATTTGTTAACTATTACTTGAGAATAGAGTTCATCATTATTATAAATATGAGTGAATTATTATTTGTAACTTTAATTCCTCTCTCAGTAAGCATTATCTGTGTTAATTATTTCTTTCCCCTGCAACGAAAGCAGCCATTTATGATAGCGATTTGTATAGCGTTTTTGTCTGTGTTTTCCTTAGAAACAAATCAAATGTTTGCTTGATGTAGTCTAAATAGTGCACAATACGAAAGTAGAGTTTATAGAGTTTAATAAGCATTTCAAATACTTACTTATTTGGTCTAACAATAGAAAGTCTCTATCAATTGTCTGCCGCCATCTTAACAGTTCTCTCAGCGGTAAATTCAAATTACGAAACTGTGCAGATATAAATGCCGAAGGTAATACAAATGTGTAAAAATAAATGTGCACCGGCGGTCCCGAACTCATTTTGATTCGAATCAGATTGGTTCTTTAAAAATAGTGCTCATAGCACGATCCTTATAAGAAACTTTTCTAGCTGATGTATGGAGCCGAAATTAATTACGCACGAGTTGCGAAGAATGTTGTTTCAGGTAACATACGTCAGATGTGCGCTGCTGATATTCGGTGGTTTTAATGATCATTTTGGTGAAGATAACTTGTTTCCATCATAATCCATAGTTGTATAGAATCTGTTGTATGAACTCTGATTTAGTGGCACTTACACAACATACAGACAACACTTTAACAAGACGTTAACTTGGAGTTCTTTAGCAACTAGACCAAATCTTTAGCCGGTAGAAAAATTATTTAGTAATTACTCAATGTAATAAAATAAGATTATCATTTTCATTTACAAATTAGTTAAATACCAAACCACTGAATAACACAGCGAACGCCACAGCACGTTGCTTGTGACGTACATCACCTACAGGCGCCATTTTGAAACTCCCCTGCAGTTAGTTACGCTATCTGTCGGAAGTGACGGAAATTTGGAGCGCTCACTCATTACACTTCAAATAATACATACTGTAATATTTCATATTCGGCTACAAGAAGCTCTTTTTAGAGCAGTTGAGAAGGCAGCTGTGGCAAGATGACGTTGTGTGGTGTGAGGTAGCGATCAGAGATCGTTTGTTCGGTACGGGCATCGTGAGAAAGACCGCCTAAATTGTGGTACCTCTCCGCGACAGGCTGCTGCGTTCGGTAACTGCGCGCCAAAATGAGTCTTCTGTCATTAATATTAGACAAACTAAGCAGCGTATTTACTTGAATTTCAAATTAGAGCATCTCTCAATAGCGTGCTATCATTCCTTTATTTCACAAGTATTAACAACCAGCAGAACAGAAGTAACTGCAAAACGAAAAGGCAGCATTTCGGTGACATACGGATTGCGCCTGACTTGGACGGCGGGCGAAGTGCTTCGGTTGTAAGATCAGAGCTCGCTCGGCAGTCTCGGAGGACGGACATGTTGTCCGCCGCGGTATCAGTTAAGACTTAGCAATGACTAGTGTGTAAATCAGAGCTGGTTTGGCAGTGTCGGAAGACAGACATGTACTCTACCGCGGTCGATGTTAGGACTTTATTAGCAATGTATGGTTATTTGGACGTATAGTTGAGAATAAAAACGGAAGTATGCAGTTTATTAATTTGTTGAAGAATAAAAATCATTTGTGACTCTAAAAAGGAACGTAACTGTGCAGTTTCTCATGTTCTACCAATAAAAAGCGAGTTGCATCCCGTATAAACGAACTGATTGGAAATTTAATCATTTCTAAAACAACAGTTTCTTCCTAAGATTTTCTTCCACTCTCAATATTAGGATTCACGACCTACATGCTGTTTTCTGCGCAGGGGACAACAATTATAGAAGACTGCAAGTTGGTGAACACTTATTAGAACTTGTGCATTCCACTCAGGGCGGTGGAAGTAAATAGGCACCTCGCGTGTACTACAATCTTAGAACAAATGAGATCGGTGACACGTCACCTGTGGTGACACATAGGAGATATAAAGAAGATAATTGTTTTTGAGGGGAGGGGTTTATCATAATTACGTATATGTCACCCTCTCTTCTCTGTAACTCTCTCTTTTTCAACTTGCCGTAATACGTAAAGTTTCGCACTCATAGCATTGTTTTCAGTTGAGAAAAACAATGTGGTACATTACTTTCTGAGCAACCCTCGTGTGTGGAGATTGAAGATTTAATCATTCTTTTGTATTTAATCGCTAAAGCATGGCGACAACTTACATTTTATGTTGCCGCAGCAATGTTCGTCTATTATGCTTTTGATGGATGATAAATGCAATGTATGTTCAAATGGCAAAAAAATTTCTTTTATATGATATAATTAAAGTTTAACAAGTTTCAGATTTATTACTTTACTTGGATTATGAAACCTTGCTTCTTGCTAATTTCATGATTCTGCACTCATGCTCATAAATTAAGGATAATGCTGATACATGGTGAAACAACGCTCTGGTGGGCGGTTTGCGGGCTTAAATCACCTCGGGATATGACCATGCGGTACATTTGACCTGCGGTCGTCGCACGGTGGCGCTGGGAACAGTCCACATACGCAGAGGTATTTTGGTGCATGTCAGAGTACGGTGCAGCGAAGTGTGCAGACGTTTTCAGACGTGCTCATGGTGACTGTGTGTTGAAAATGGCTGAAAGAACACATACTGATGACGTTATGAGGGGTAGAATACTAGGGCGACTGGAGGCTGGTCAAACACAGTCCTCCGTGTGCCACAAAGTGTGATATCAAGATTATGGCAACGATTCCAACAGATAGGAAACGCGCCCAGGCGCTACAGGACGGAACGTCCACAGTGTACAACACCACAAGAAGACCGGTATCTCACCATCAGTGCCCGCAAACGCCACGGAGTACTGCAGGTAGCCTTGCTACGGACCTTACCGCAGCCACTGCAACAGTTATCTCCAGACACACAGTCTACAGACGACTGAACAGACATGGTTTACTCGCCTGGAGACCTGCAAGGGGCAGTCCACTGACCCCTGGTCACAGGAGAGCCCCTAAAGCCTGGTGTCAAGAACACAGTACATGGTCATTGGAACAGTGGTCCCAGGTTGTGTTCATGGACGAGTCCAGGTATTGTCTGAACTGTGATTCTCGCCGGGTTTTCATCTGGCGTGAACCAGGATCCACATACCAACCCCTTAATGTCCTTGAAAGGGACCTGTATGGAGGTCGTGGTTTGATGGTGTGGGTTGGGATTATGATTGGTGCATGTACACCCCTGCATGTCTTTGACAGAGGAACTGTAACAGGGCAGGTGTATCGGGACGTCATTTTGCACCAGTATGTCCGCCTTTTCAGGGGTGCAGTGGGTCCCACCTTCCTCCTCATGGATGATAATGCACTGCCCCACCGAGCTGCCATCGTGGAGGAGTACCTTGAAACAGAAGATATCAGGTGAATGGAGTGGCCTCTGTTCTCCAGACCTAAACCCCATCTAGCACATCTGGGATGCTCTCGGTCGACGTATCGCTGCACATCTTCAAACCCCTAGGACACTTAAGGAGCTCCGACAGGCACTGGTGCATAATGGGAGGCTATACCCCAGTAGCTGCTCGACTGCCTGATCTAGAGTAAGCCAGTCCGTTGTGCGGCCTGTGTACGAGTGAATGGCGATCATATCCCATATTGATGTCGGGGAACATGCGCAGGAAACAGTGGCGTTTTATAACACGTGTTTCGGGACGGTTTTCTCAACTTATCACCAATACCGTGGACTTACAGATCTGTGTCGTGTGTGTTCACTATGTGCCTATGCTATTAGCGCCAGGTTTGTGTAGTGCCACGTCGTGTGCCACCACATTCTGCAATTATCCTTAATTTATGAGCATGAGTGTAGATCAATGAGAAATACCCTACAGGTCTCGACGAGTTAGTTTGCGAGTGTCAAAACATGTGACATAAATGACCGAATCTTTTGTTTGTATTGACTTAGAAGCGTAAAAGTTTAAGACCACCAAGATAACTTAGACTTTAGCATGCGACATAAATTTGAACTTCATACGCCAAATGTTGCAGAGAAAAAGGGGTCTCAAAAGATGAACTGTGATACAGACAGATAAAAAAATGACAAAAAATATTTTTTCGTGTGATATAAACACAAATTAACAATTTTGGGCTTTTCCCTTTATTTATACAGTGAAACCTGGATTTTCACCAATTTTCATGATTCTAGGTCAATGGGAAGCACCCTATATGTTTCGATGGCTGAATTTTCAAGTATCAGAATATGTGACATAATTTGTCGTATTATTTAAAATGGCTCTGACCACTATGGGACTTAACATCTGAGGTCATCAGTCCCGTAGAACTTAGAAATACTTAAACCTAACTAACCTAAGGACATCACACACATCCATGCCCGAGGCAGGATTCGAACATGCGACCGTTGCGGTCGCGCGGTTCCAGACTGTAGCGCCTAAAACCGCTCGGTCACCGCGGCCGGCTGCAGTGAAAAAATAGGTATCGCTATGAGTTTGTATTTTGTGCGTGTTACGTTGCATGTTGCTGGGTATTAAATGTAGACGATATATTGAATTATCCTTTCAACTTGGAAGGATCGCTGTCTGTTTCCAGTCTCGAGAAAATGGAATGTATGTAAAGTGCTCCGTCACGAACTCGTGCGTCGGTGAAAAAACTAGAATGAAATATTTATAAATTCCTCATATCTCATAAATGGTTTGAGATATCGAAACAAGATTTTTGCAAGCAGTAGCGCGTTAAGACGAGAGTGTTCTGTCATGTGATTAATATGGGAAACTTCCATATCTACCGCGATATTCATGCGAATGCAGTAGCCAATCGAGGAGAAGGACCACAATTTAGGCGGTTCTTCTTACGATATCCGTACCGAACAAACCACCTGTCATCAGTACCTCACTCCACAGTATGTCATCTTGCCACAGCTGTCTTCCCAACTACTCTAAAAAGAGCTTTTCTAGCCGAATATGCTGGCTGCAAAGCCACAAATATGACAGTTTTCAGCTGCATTTGCGCATCGGAAAGGGTACATTGCTAATGCCGGTATCGTGAGGTCTAGCGCCTATGCGGAAACTTATTTCATTTTTATATTCCACTTTTACATTACTTACACTACAAATAAATCGAAATAATGCTCAGTGTATTGTATATATTAATATTGTCATAAGAGGCTTGGAAAAGAAAGGCAAAAGGACATTTGGGTTTATAAATAAACTTCCAGGCCGGGATTGTAAGGCGTAGACGAGAAATCCACTTATAAATTTAAATGCTTTTATTAATTTGCCAACGGCTTTGTCGCAGTGGTAACAACGTTTGCCGTCAGATCATCGTCGTTAAGCGCTGTCGGGCTTGGTTAGCACTTGGATGGGTGACCTTCCGGGTCTGCCGAGCGCTGTTGGCGAGCGGGGTGCACTCAGCCCTTGTGAGGCCAATCGATGACGTGCTTGACTGAGAAGTAGCGGCTCTGGTTACAAAAACTGACAACGGCCGGGAGAGCCGTGTGTTGACCAAATGCCCCTCCGTATACGCATCCACTGGCGCCTATCGTCCGGGGATGACACGGCGGTCGGTCGGTACCATTGGGTCTTGCGAGGCCTGATGGACGGAGTTTAGGCTATTTTTTTAATCGTTTTATGATTAACGATTTAAATATTGTGCAGAGATTTTCACCGCAAAAAAGCGGCAGATGTAATTTCCTCCGCATCTTGCATACGTTATAAGCGCCACATTTTTGCAATTACATGATTGTATTGAAGTTGCCGTAGGGATACAAACTTGTTTTACATTCAAAGCAGGTCTCCTCTCGTCGCACAGTTTGACAGCAAACCAAGCGTAACGCATCATTTCGCCAAATATTGCCGAGGGTAACTATTGATGTACAATGAAATGTATTTTGACGTTGTTTTCTCGGGATTTAATTGTTTTCTTTCTTTATCGAAGAGATAAGAGAGGTTTTGAAGCGTTTTGGTCAAATTTTTTACCTGGCGAAAAAAGCAAACGTCGCAGGCTGCACTAATGAAGTGCATTTGGAGAGGGGTGTCACTTACAATACAGCACGATAGCGATCCTTCATCTTGAAAGATCTCGCGGCATAATCGTGAATTTGTTTGTCCTCCTCATGTGTCAGTTAACAAAAAAATGGTTCAAATGGCTCTGAGCACTATGGGACTTAACATCTGAGGTTATCAGTCCCCTAGAAATTAGAACTACTTAAAGCCGACTAACATAAGGACATCACACACATCCATGTCCGAGGCAGGATTCGAACCTGCGACCGTAGCGGTCGCGCGGTTCCAGACTGTAGCGCCTAGAACCGCTCGGCAACCCCAGCTGGCAGTCAGTTAACAGAAGAAATTTGTTCCCCTGCACGTAACGTTTCACGACATCAGTCAAGAAAACTCCTTCTCATGCCTTTTACGAAAATACCCATGTATACAGTATAAGGAGCATTATTTGCAATGTAACGTGAAAATTGAAACTAAAAAACAGTTCCAGCATAGTGTGTTGGTCCCACGAGGCTCGGATTACCATTCATACTCGTTCCGCTGTGCCAACTACTGCCCAGCACCTAAGCTAACATAAATAGCTCATGTCTTGCCCAACCCGCGCCAAAAATGCTTTTTTTCTCTTTTTTAATGCTTGGCCATCTGGAACTCCCACTTCTGTCACTATCATTTCTGGTCATTCCCTGCTCATTTCATACATTCGAACGAATTTAGTGATGATGAGTAGGCGAGGTCCCCTTGTTAATCTTCACACTAGCTATAGTCTCCACAGCGTCGCATACTCCCAACCAAGAGATAGGGGGTTTCGATAGACATACGATGCAGCTTGGCAGCAAGTTCCTACTAAAAGTGCGAGGTCAAGAACGACAGAATATTATTACGGAAATTTACCGGCCGACTCAAAAAGAAAGAACAGATTTCAGTTGTTTATTACAAACAAACTATAAAAGGTAGAAACACATTGCGCCTATCACGGGATAGAGGAAAGTTCAAAGTTTTGACACGGCTGCGCTGTTGTTTGTTTGTAGCACCATGGCGACTACACCAAGAGAGAAATCATTTTGTGTGTTGCAATTTGCCCGAAGTCAATCCATTGTTCAAGTGCAACCAGCATTCCGCTGTCGATTCAGCAAGAAGCCGCCTTTTGTACAAGCAGATTTATTGCTAGCTTGGAAGTCGGTTGCATATGCAAAAGGAAGAGTACTGGTCGACAATGCACGTCTGATGAAAATGTCGAGAGAATCCGTGATGTATTCGCACGGTCCCTCGAAAGTACACAAGACGGGCATCCAAGTAACTTCAGCTTCCTCAAACAACGGTGTGATGTGTTCTGGAACGACACATGCATACGAAGCCTTACAAATTGCAGTCACTGCAGCAACTGAGCCTCCCTGCGACCATCACACAAGGTACAAATTTTACATTTGAATTCTACATTACATGGCGGAGGACACTTTTTCCGAACGACTCGTCTTTTCGGATGAATCGACGTTTCATCTATCGGGTAAAGTAAACAGTCATAATGTAAGAATTTGGGGGTCGCAAAATCCTGGCGTTGTCGTCGAACATGAAAGCCTTATCGGAACTGAATGTGTTTTGTGTCGTTTCTGTTCACAAAAGTTTATGGACCTTCCTTCTTTACGGAAGAATCTGTGACAGGAATGTCACACCCAGACATGCTGCAAAATTGGTTATTTCATCAGATTCACGAAGATTCCAATGATTTCATTTTCATGCATGACGGCGTCCGACCTCACTTTCACCCTGAGCTGCGGCGTTACCTTAACAACACAATCCCACATCGTTGGAGTGAAAAACGTGGGCAACAAGATTTTGTTCATTGCCTTGGCCTCCCAGGTCAATAGACGTCACACCTTGCGGTTTTTTTTTTTGTGGAGTACAAAGAAAGACAGAACCTTTGCCCCACTTATAGCATCCACTTTTCAAGAGATGTGAAAGCAATTAGGCTGTTAGCCTTTGTTAAAAATATGGTTCGAATTGTTGTTATTCGGATTGGTTATAACATTCAAATAGCAATTACTGTCAATATGCTCAAAAAATATCTGTTATTTTTATGTAATTAAAGCGCAAAAATCATTAAATATCAAGATTTGGTCACGTGTTCGAAAAGGCTCTGTTACTGACCGAAGATCTGGTAACGTCACGGAGGAGTAAGACGAAGGTACAAGTGTGCTGTAGGAGTGTTTGCTGAAGTTACTGGGTTTTTACGTTCTTTTTCTGCAAACAGTTTAGCTATTTAACGATGGAAAACACAATTATAGCTTTGAGCTAGCAGTAGAAAGGAATTTTATGAACGCTGGTAGTGGAAACCTTGCAAAAGTTGATGCGTTTATGCTACAACCATTTAGAGCGCCGATATGTTCAAGGAGGGACCCTGCTTCCTGCGACATCATTAAACTCGCTCAAAACTAAGGAACTGTAGAACTTCTGCAAATAGATCTGTATATTATAACTCAGATTGTCAGTTATCAGTCATGAATTACTACCCAAAGCGCAATAAAGTTATTCTTGACAAATCTTAGCGCTGATTTCGATTAGGGAAGAAAGTTCGAGCAGTCGCTGGGTGGCGCAATATTAGGAAAGAGGTCACGTGTTCGAAACCTCAATGGGTCACATATTTTAAAAGTTTTACACGAAATACGAAAATAGTGTTATCAAAAACTGATTGTAGCAGTTGTTTCGATGGTGGGATGTATTATATATAGCTTGACATTAACCTTAGTCTGACAAATAGACAAGAGAGGATAAATGCATTTAATTTACAAACAAACAATTCACTTTAATGGAACACATCGCTAGTAGTGAAGATATCACTGCACGTCCACACTGCAACGAGGTATTTTTATATGGACAGATATGAATCATGTACAAAATGCAGGTAACAGGAACGTAACGGCCGTGATCTTTGTACATGTAAACTAATGTCATTGTCTGAAGCAGAATTATTTCATCTTTATGTAAGATGGTGAAACGTCAAACGTTTAAAAATAAGGACCCTAGATGAAGATTAAAAAACATTGTCTCTAATAAAATAAAATGTGTGTGGTCACATTAACTAGAAAATATCTTTTTGAACATGACGTGTATGAACAGTGAATGCAAATGTAAGCGCATGTGACCGTTGTAGTGAAGTTTTGTAAGTGTGATTTAGTTATCATATAAGAGGACCGTCGAGTGGTTTTACAACTACATTAAAGTATTATTTCACGTTTGATTCGAACAAGCGTTCAACAGAGCTACCGAATAGTTTGTGAAGTTGAGTTGTTGTTGTTGTGGTCTTCAGTCCTGAGACTGGTTTGATGCAGCTCTCCATGCTACTCTATCCTGTGCAAGCCTCTTCATCTCCCAGTACCCACTGCAACCTACATCCTTCTGAATCTGCGTAGTGTAGTCATCTCTTGGTCTCCCTCTACGATTTTTACCCTCCACGCTGCCCTCCAATACTAAATTGGTGATCCCTTGATGCCTCAGAACATGTCCTACCAACCGATCCCTTCTTCTGGTCAAGTTGTGCCACAAACTTCTCTTCTCCGCAATCCTATTCAATACTTCCTCATTAGTTACGTGATCTAATCTTCAGCATTCTTTGTAGCACCACATTTCGAAAGCTTCTATTCTCTTCTTGTCCAAACTATTTATCGTCCATGTTTCACTTCCATACATGGCTACACTCCATACAAATACTTTCAGAAATGTCTTCCTGACACTTAAATCTATACTCGATGTTAACAAATTTCTGTTTTTCAGAAACGCTTTCCTTGCCATTGCCAGTCTACAGTTTATATCCTCTCTACTTCGACCATCATCAGTTATTTTGCTCCCCAAATAGCAAAATTCCTTTACTACTTTAAGTGTCTCATTTCCTAATCTAATTCCCTCAGAATCACCCGACTTAATTCGACTACATTCCATTATCCTCGTTTTGCTTTTGTTGATGTTCATCTTATATCCTCCTTTCAAGACACTATCCATTCCGTTCAACTGCTCTTCCAAGTCCTTTGCTGTCTCTGACAGAACTACAATGTCATCGGCGAACCTCAAAGTTTTTATTTCTTCTCCATGGATTTTAATACCTACTCTGAATTTTTCTTTTCGTTTCCTTCACTGCTTGCTCAATATACAGATTGAATAACATTGGGGAGAGGCTACAGCCCTGTCTCACTCCCTTCCCAATCACTGCTTCCCTTTCGTGTCCCTTGACTCTTATAACTGCCATCTGGTTTCTGTACAAATTGTAAATAGCCTTTCGCTCCTTGTATTTTACCCCTGCCACATTCAGAATTTGAAAGAGAGTATTCCAGTCAACATTGTCAAAAGCTTTCTCTAAGTCTACAAATGCTAGAAATATAGGTTTGCCTTTCCTTAATCTATTTTCTAAGATAACTCGTAGGGTCAGTATTGCCTCACGTGTTCCAATATTTCAATGGAATCCAAACTGATCTTCACCAAGGTCGGCTTCTGCCAGTTTTTCCATTCGTCTGTAAAGAAATCGTGTTAGTATTTTGCAGCTGTGACTTATTAAACTGACAGTTCGGTAATTTTCACATGTGTCAACACCTGCTTTCTTTGGGATTGGAATTATTATATTCTTCTTGAAGTCTGAGGGTATTTCACCTGTATCATACATCTTGCTCACCAGATGGTAGAGTTTTGTCATGACTGGCTTTCCCAAGGCCGTCAGTAGTTTCAATGGAATGTTGTCTACTCCGGGGGCCTTGTTTCGACTCAGGTCCTTCAGTGCTCTGTCAAACTCTTCACGCGGTATCTTATCTCCCATTTCATCTTCATCTACATCCTATTTCATTTCCATAATATTGTCCACAAGTACATCGCCCTTGTATAGACCCTCTATATACTCCTTCCACCTTTCTGTTTTCCCTTCTTTGCTTAGAACTGGGTTTCCATCTGAGCTCTTGATGTTCATACAAGTGGTTCTCTAATCTCCAAAGGTCTCTTTAATTTTCCTGTAGGCAGTATCTATCTTACCCCTAGTGAGATAAGCCTCTACATACTTACATTTGTCCTCTAGCCATGCCTGCTTAGGCTTCCTAAATCTCTGTCTTACCATAATATAATCTATCTGAAGCCTGTCAGTATCTCCAGGCTTCTTCCATGTATACAGCCTTCTTTTATGATTCTTGAACCAAGTGTTACCTATGATTAAGTTGTGCTCTGTGCAAAATTCTACCAGGCGGCTTCCTCTTTCACTTCTTTGCCCCAGTCTATATTCATCTACTATGTTTCCTTCTCTCCCTTTTCCTACTACCGAATTCCAGTCACCCATGACTATTAAATTTTCGTCTCCCTTCACTATATGAATAATGCCTTTGATTTGATCATATATTTCATCAATGTCTTCGTCATTTGCAGAGCTAGTTGGCATATAAACTTGTACTACTGTAGTAGGTGTGGGCTTCGTATCTATTTTGGCCACAATAATGCGTTCACTATGCTGTTTGTAGTAGCTTACCCGCATTCCTATTTTCCTATTCATTATTAAACCTACTCCTGCATTACCCCTATTTGATTTTGTATTTATAACCCTGTATTCACCTGACCAAAAGTCTAGTTCCTCCTGCCACCGAACTTCACTAATTCCCACTATATCTAACTTTAACCTTTCCATTTCCCTTTTTAAATTTTCTAACCTACCTGCCCGATTAAGGGATCTGACATTCCACGCTCCGATCCGTAGAATGCCAGTTTTCTTTCTCCTGATAACGACATCCTCTTGGGTAGTCCCCGCCCGGAGATCCGAATGGGGGACTATTTTACCTCCGGAATATTTTACCCAAGAGGACGCCATCATCATTTAATCATACAGTAAAGCTGCATGCCCTCGGGAAAAATTACGGCCGTAGTTTCCCCTTGCTTTCAGTCGTTCGCAGTACCAGCACAGCAAGGCCGTTTTGATTATTGTTACAAGGCCAGATCAGTCAATCATCCAGACTGTTGCCCCTGCAACTACTGAAAAGGCTGCTGCCCCTCTTCAGGAACCACACGTTTGTCTGTCCTCTCAACAGATACCCCTCCGTTGTGGTTGAATCTACGGTACGGCTATCTGTATCGCTGAGGCACGCAAGCCTCCCCACCATCGGCAAGGTCCATGGTTCATGGGGGGAGGGTGAAGTTGAGTAAAACGACCATTTTCACTGGGAGTTTAATTTCGCTGAACGACGCTTTCCTTCCTTCTAACAGTGGCAAAGCATGTCTCAAAGGTAAAACGGTTCAGATGGCTCTGAGCACTATGGGACTTAACATCTAAGGTCATCAGTCCCCTAGAACTTAGAACTACTTAAACCTAACTAACCTAAGAACATCACACACAGCCATGCCTGAGGCAGGATTCGAACTGCGACCGTAGCGGTCGCGCGGTTCCAGACTGAAGCGTCTCGAACCACTCGGCCACAACGGCCGGCTATCTCAGAGGCAAATTAATGTTGACTTCACAGTGCAACACATTTTTAATAAGTTAGTAAACTTGTGCGTCGACTTGCTGGCAATTTGCCGATACAGTGCAACCATATTTTACGTATCTTCTCATTCTCTGGAACACTCAAAAACAGCTTTTCAGGATATGTATATATTTGTACAGTATGATGCTACACACCATTTTCTGAAACGTAAATTCCAAAACAAGACATCAGTGTGAATTAGTATTATGACAACAGGATCAGCAAACTAGCCAGTGACGTCACAGGCATCACATGACTCGAATGTAGCGTTTTAGCGGGCTTTCAGATTATTTGAATTTTATTTCCGTTTTCATAAAAGAATACTGAAATGCAAGAGGAAAAAAAGCATGTTAGGAGTGCAAAATGACGTAATCAATCATTTAAGACAGTTTCCAGAAAACAGTCAAATACCATATTGTCGAAGCTGTCGATTCAATGAAAAGGGACCTGCTGATTTATGTGTGAGTGAAATGAACTAGCGATTCGATGTTTGTCGAATAGCAACTGATGACCTTATCTCTTTGGTTCCCTAAGACACTTACTCAGCATCATCAGATTATTCTTTTAATCTGTCTTTCCTGGTGTACTCACATTTATATGGCTCCGCTGTATCAGATCTTTACATGGCCACAACTCACGGAGTTTCGGCAGGAACAGCCAGCCATGTATTTAACAATACCGCCCTCAGCCAGTACGTGTATTGCGCAATATACTGAGAGAGCGTCAATATTTTTGATGCTCTGTGTCTCCTATACAAGGTGCACAATAAAGTCCGGGAACACTTTCAATTATTTATTGCACAATAAACATTGTACATATGTCAAACATATTGCATTTTGAAGAGAAACTATGAAAGTTTTTTTTTATTTACAAACATTCGGTATGCGAACCGTGAGTGACCCGGCAGACGTGAATACGGTAATCGAATTCTTGCCATGCCCGTCCCAGCGTAGCATCGTCGACTGTGGCAGTCGCTTCCCGTATTCGCTACCGGAGCTCTGCTGTATCACATGGTAGAGGCGGTACATACACCAGATCTTTCATGTGATCGGAGAGGTCACTGCATGAAACAGCTGTCCCCTTCTGTAGCATGGCTCGCTCCACACCTGAACTCGCCATGTTTACAAATAGCGCTGACTATCGGCAAATTACCAAACTATGCTGTGGCGATAGACACGAAAAAAAGAAAAAATCATGGTTTCTCTTCAAAACGACATATGTATGATATCTGTACAATGTTTGGTTCTTGTGCAATAAATAATTGAAAGCGTTCCCGGACATTATATACACCCTTTACTTTGCGCTAACTGTTAACACCGCTCCGAGACGGTCAATATATTGTGTGTCTGAGGACCCCGACACACTTTGACACTCGAGTACTGTTTTTTATCGTGTTACGACGACGAAGGAGGACAGTTTAGAAAAATTAACAGAGGGCCGCACATTCAACTGGAAAGATCCGGAATAAGATGGGGTAGTTCCAGCTTGGCTGATTTTAAGCTACTAGCTATTATATTTTATTATAAATTTGCGTAATGTGCTGACAGATGAACGAAGTGCCCAAGCCAGTATTATCAGAATTTCCTGAGGTTTTACGGTACTTGTCCAACTCTTACAACCATCTGAAACGAGAGTTTGTTAGTTTATTTGGAAATTTGTGGTGAGGTCTTATGGGACTAAACTGCTGAGATCATCGGTCCCTAAGCTTACACACTGTTTAATCTAACTTAAACTAACTTAAGGTAAGGGCGAGGATTCATATTACGATTTGTTGCTTACATAATGTTGAGGGGAAAGCAAACCAAAGTTTCCGATTTATTTGCAGAACACTTAGAAAACGCAACAGGTGTACTAAAGAGACTGCTTACACCTCGCTTGTTCGCACTCTTCTGGGTATTGCTGTACGATGTGGGATCCGCATCGGCTGGGACTGACGGAGAACATAAGTTCAAAGAAGGGCTGCTCGTTTTGTATTGTCGCTAAATACGGGACAGATTGCCACGGATATGATACGCGAACTAGAGTGACTATCATTAAAAACAAAGGCGTCTTTCATTACGACGGGATGTTCTCATGAAATTTCAGTCACCAAGTTTCTCCTGAGAGGTGAAATATTTTGTTGGTGCCCAACTACATAGGGAGAGATGATGATCATAATAAAATAAGAGAAATTAGAACTCACACAGGAAGAGTCAAACGTCCGTTCTTCCTGCGCACTGCTCGAGAGTGGAACGGTTGAGAAATAGCTTGAAGGTGTTTCTATGAACTCTCTGCCAGGCACTTAACTGTGAACTACAGAGTAATCATGTAGATGTAGTTAGCAACGTCTACGTAGCTCAACGCACAACGTATTGGTTTCACTAATTCTTCGTTTCACCGGGAACATGTGTGCTTACATAAAATATCGTAACTGTTTAGTGTTGCAACGATTCTACCAATTCGAAACGGATCGTGCATATTTACCTCCCAGCTCGTAGCATAGTAACTTAAACCCTTTCACTGGAGTTCCTTTCAGGTGGCATGCGGTTAGTGGGCCGAAACTCGTCGAAATGGATGTGCCGTATGGTCAGGTGTCTCCCTGTAAGTAGGAAACAACGCGGAAGAAAAGTAACTGACAACTGAGCGCGCCACACGCTTCCCTTTAAGATAGTGTCTGAGTCTCTGGAAGGTGTGGTTCGCCAGCCGGGCACTGTGTTGTGGGGCCGAGACCACGTGCTGGCCAATGTCTATAAATAGTGAGCGCGTGATCTGCGGGGTTTCTGTGAGCGCAACACGCGTCGGTGTGTTTAGCTTTCCGCGGAATTACGTGTATCGTCACAAGACCGATGTCACATGGTGTGACTGCTTCTGCCCTAGCATTTGCTCTGTTCTAATCGATTTTATTCGCAGTCTAAGGGCGAACTGCACCAGCATCGATTAAAAAGCAAAATAACCGAAGGTACCGCAATCACGGTTAAAGCTGAATCACGATTAAGTGGTCTCTGCGCTGCATGTTAAACGCCAGTTAGCAAAATACTTTCCGCTAAACGGGAATTTGACTGCGGTTAACACCGTGTGTTACAAGGAAAGCGCCGCGTGCTTTTGATTTTGTTGTTGCAACGTGGGTATTGTTACTGCACCATGGAAAGCAAAGAAAGGACGCCTGTTTCCTCACAATAAAATACGAGCAAAAAAAAGAAAAAAGCAGATGGGTCCACGTTTTGTCGTGTGGTAAAAATGTTTTATTTTGTGCAAAGTGTATTTAACACAAATTAAGTGTTAATCGCATAAAAACTGCGGAAGTGTTTGAAGTGAAATCGACAATTCCCACAACTCCTACATAATTTCAGTTCACTTACTGTTCAGAATATTGATTTGTATTGGGGTAGTAATGTAATAGACATATTATTAAATACAGTAGTGACAAGATTTTCACGACTGCATAGAGCCATGCCACCGAGCCACAATATCTCGTGTTATTAAACTGTGGTTGCTGTTAGTTTGGCGATTAAATGAAAAATATGACTATTGTGGAAAAGTTCCACATAATATCCCCTAGGAGATTGAATCCTTATATGAGTACAACCCACTCTACCAATGACTCCAGGAAACCCATCCAGTACTCCAAAACCATCCACCACAGAGTGAAATTCTCCTCAAGAAGGAAACTTTATTGAGGAGACATTGCTGCTGTGATCCCCGATATATCAATGATAATTCTTTGCGCTGTTGTACAATGTACATTAGCACTGTCACAAATAACTATAGTAAATGCAACAGTTACATACACCTTTAATGTTATTAGAAGTCTGTTGAAGCCCGGGACAAGGTTATTTCGATAAGTAGAAAATTCCAACCTCTCGCTGATTTGATTTAATAACCACCACACTGCTTCTTTTGAAAGACGAAATCTCTCTTCAAATATCAGTCACCGTAATCTTCAAATAGGTGGTTTCCCCTTTTCACAAGTACGCCAGTACAGTTGCGGCGACGATGTACATGATCAAGATATAACATTTATCATCTTCTATGCCAACTAAAACATCAAAACGCGCGGCCATTTTAATATGGCACGTGTTTATTTTAACCGCGGTCAATTCAAGATAAACGAGTCTCCGATATTGGCCAACTTTTCTGCGACCGACTCACTTGTTTAACGCGTGTAATTCCCGGATTGCATAACTTCCTACTATAGTCTGGTGGAAGGAGCATTGCCGAGGCAGTGTGTTATTTACTTTACATGGTGTCCCATTCAAACCTCTATGATTTCAAGGACCCAGGAGAGAAAAACCACAGTAGATACGACAATGAAAAATGCACCACATTGTAGAGCATCTCAAAGAAATTATATTCCCGTGTCAGCAGTGCCAAGTATCGTCGCCAGAGTGCAGCATGGTGATATAAAGTAAAAATGGCGACTCCACAGCAATGCGCGCAAGCAGTAATGTGGTTTGTAGAAGCAAAATCGCCGATTACTGTGCAAAGAAATTATTGTCGTGTGTTTGAATGTGATCCACCTGATGTGAAAACAATTAAGGAGTGGTATAGGAAGTTTCTGACAACAGGGAATGTTCTGAAACGTACTGACAGTGCACATTGCGGAGTTTCAGAAGAGACAATGAAGGACATCAGACAAACGTTTCCCAGAAGCCCACGTAAGTCAATTCGTCAAGCATCTAGGCAACTTGATGTACCTCGATCAACATTGCATTGTGTAGTTCTCCAGTTTACAAAGTGCAACTTCTGACACTGAACGACAAACCACGCCGACAGCAATTTGCTGCAGATATGCTGAAGCTTCCGGGAAAGATGTTTATTCTCAGATGAGGCAACCTTTCATCTATCAGGAAGGGTTAATAGGCATAATGTTCAGATTTGGGGTTCGCAAAATCCGCACATTGTCATTGAACATGTTCATGACACCCCTAAACTAACTGCCTGGTGTGGGCTAATGCACGACAGGATTGTTGGACCATTCTTCTTTGCAGGATAAACAGTGAATGGGTCAGTGTATCTGGACATGTTGGAGCAGTTTGTGTACCCTCAGATACAAGACTTGCAACCCAACAACAGTTTTCAACAAGATGGAGCTCCACTGCAATAGTCAATGGCTGTTTGCAAGTTCCTGGATAGGAAATTTCCCAATCGTTAGAATGGACGCTGAGGACCCATTGCCTGTTTACCACGTTCACTCAACATTACGCTGATTGATTTCTTCATGTGGGGATTCGTGAAGGACCTTGTGTATGGGACCAAAGTGGACGATATTCCTATGTTCTGACATCATATCTGTAATGCGATTGCAACAATAACAGAGGAAATGTTACAAAGAACTTGGCAAGAAATTGAATATAGACTCGATACTCTTCGTGCTACAAATGGTTCACATGTAGAGGTGTATTGATGATAAATAAATAAATTCTTTGAGATACTCTACAATTTTTCGTTGTCGTATCTACTGTGGTTTTTTTCCTCTGGGTCTTTGAAATCAGGGAGGGTTGAGTGGGACACCCTGTATTATTGTGTGCTGATGTGAGGTAGAGCTAGACTGTATTTACGTCTCGTTTGCAAGCTTGTCTACTGGCTTGAAATCACTCTACTTTTCTGAATATGTTAAAGTGTGTTTTTACTTGAAGTGCAGTGAAAAGCAATATAGATTCCGAAGATCCGGGTATGTACCTTTATTTATAATTATTTTCATTCATATTATTTACTACTTTTATAAGTAATCATTTTCTGTTATAGTTGGGGGTGTTCACCTGTATATTTGTTAACAAAGAGTGATAGTAAAATCATTTACCTACTGGAAATTAAAGAACTAATAGCCGCTGAAACTCGCAGTTTGAGTGTGTACGGTTGTCTTACATTAATGAGTTGTCAGCAATAAAAATGTCATCACGAAATGAACACTGAAAGCATATTGTTTTTACCTTTGGCCTTACGAAAGTCAAAGTTATGACCTTATGAAGAGATGTTCTGAAAAAGATTTTGTAAAAAGATTGGATTTTGTGAAAAATTATTTACTATCACATACTACCTACCCTGATGAAGAAAAGAAAGATTTTAAACGTAAAGTGTCTCATATAGAGTCACAATTAAAAAATAGATATCTTGCTTCATACAAACTGGAAAGTTCCTTCTTAGAAAATAACAATAACTGGTTACAAAGTACCACTAAAATTCCACACTGCAAAACTCGAGTTGGTTGGCCATCAAAGTTATTCAGAGAGTTAAGCGAACACAGTAAGAGGCGTAAGACACAGCTATTGAGAAACAGTTTTGAAGCCACAAAAAAAAAAAAAAAAAATGCTCTGAGCACTATGGGACTTAACATCTATGGTCATCAGTCCCCTAGAACTTAGAACGACTTAAACCTAACTAACGTAAGCACATCACACAACACCCAGTCGTCACGAGGCAGAGAAAAGCCATGACCCCATTGCTGAATACAACCTCGGCCAACAAGGTTACAGGATTTCTTGTCAACTGAGAACGTTTGGAGCATTATGGTCCAGACCCTCCAACCAGCTAGAGACCCCACCGTTTGGAGCCACAGAATTAACATGTGCCAATCAAATAAAGCTCCGAGAATCTGGAATTGTTGAGCCTTCCAAAGTCGTTAATGATATTACTTCCTCCCCTAAACGAGGAGCTACATGCAGACAACATTGGATCAGGGTTACAGAGACTTACAAGCAAAAACATGACTTTCACATATCCAAGACTTGTCAATTTTTATGGTAGCCTCGCTGACACGAAAGCGATACGAAATAATCCAAACACCTGACAAGAAGATCTATTTTTATTATTATTATATTTGGAAACGGATTTAAATAATCTTCCAAACAATGACATAAACGCATTGGAACTTATGTATAAATGGGGTTATGATAGTTTACAGCAAATTCAATTTAAACAAAAACAACGGTGTTTCAGTCATCCTTAGTGTCTCTCCAACTTACTTGCTGTACGAACTGTTGGAAAAATCCTACCCCATCATACCCTCATTACTGAATAATGTAAGGTATCATCTGAATAATACATAGTATTGGAGCCAAGAAATAGAAAATCTAATAAAAATACCATAATTTTGTTTTACTTCATGTTACAAAGTATGTGAATACATTATAATCCTCTCAACAGTACATATTGTTGTTGTGGTCTACAGTCCTGAGACTGGTTTGATGCAGCTCTCCATGCTACTATATCCTGTGCAAGCTCTTTCATCTCTCAGTACCTACTGCAGCCTACATCCTTCTGAATCTGCATAGTGTATTCATCTCTTGGTCTCCCTCTACGATTTTTTCCCTCCACGCTGCCCTCCAATTCTAAATTGGTGATCCCTCGATGTCTCAGAACATGTCCTACCAACCGATCCCTTCTTCTTGTTGTGCCACAAACTTCTCTTCTCCCCAATCCTATTCAATACCTCCTCATTAGTTACGTGATCTACCCACCTAATCTTCAACGTTCTTCTGTAGCAACACATTTCGAAAGCTTCTATTCTCTTCTTGTTCAAACTATTTATTGTCCATGTTTCACTTCCATACATGGCTACACTCCATAAAATACTTTCAGAAACGACATACTGACACTTAAATCTATACTCGATGTTAACAAATTTCTCTTCTTCAGAAACGCTTTCTTTGCCATTGCCAGTCTACATTTTATATCCTCTCTACTTCGACCATCATCATTTACTTTGCTCCCCAAATAGCAAAACTCCTTTACTGCTTTAAGTGTCTCATTTCCTAATCTAATTCCCTCAGTTCCGTCTGTAAATAGTTCGCATTAGTATTTTGCAGCTGTGACTTATTAAACTAATAGTTAGATCATCCTCACATCTGTCAACAACTGCTTTCTTTGGGATTGGAATTATTATATTCTTCTTGAAGTCTGAGGGTATTTCGCCCGTCTCGTACATCTTGCTCATGAGATGGTAAGAGTTTTGTCAGGACTGGCTCTCCCAAGGCCGTCAGTAGTTCTAATGGAATGTTGTCTACTCCCGGGGCCTGGTTTCGACTCAGATCTTTCAGTGCTCTATCAAACTCTTCACGCAGTATCAGATCTCGCATTTCATCTTCATCTACATCCTCTTTTATTTCCATAATATTGTCCTCAAGTACATCGCCCTTGTATAGACCCTCTATATACTCCTTCCACCTTTTTGTTTTCCCTTCTTTGCTTAGAACTGGGTTTCCATCTGAGCTCTTGATATTCATACAAGTGGCTCCCTTTTCTCCAAACGTCTCTTTAATTTTCCTGTAGGCAGTATCTGTCTTACCCCTAGTGATATGTCCTCTAGCCATGCCTGCTTAGCCATTTTGCACTTCCTGTCGATCTCATTTTTGAGACGTTTGTATTCCTTTTTGCCTGCTTCATTTACTGCATTTTTACACTTTCTCCTTGCATCAATTAAATTCAATATTTCATCTGTTACCCATGGATTTCTACAAGCCCTCGTCTTTTTACCTACTTGATCCTCTGCTGCCTTCGCTACTTCATCCCTCAGAGCTACCCATTCTTCTTCTAATGTATTTCTTTCCCCCATTCCTGTCAATTGTTCCTTTATGCTCTCCCTGAAACTCTGAACAACATCTGATTTAGTCATTTTATCCAGGTCCCACCTCCTTAACTTCCCACGTTTTTGCAATTCCTTCAGTTTTAATTTACAGTTCATAACCAATAGATTGTGGTCAGAGTCCACATCTGTCCCTGGAAATGTCTTACAATTTAAAACCTGGTTCCTAAATCTCTGTCTTGCCATTGTATAAACTATCTCATAACTTTTACTATCTCCAGGATTCTTCCATGTGTACAATCTTCTTTTATGATTCTTGAACCAAGTGTTAGCTATGATTAAGCTATGCTCTGTGCAAAATTCTGCCAGACGGCTTCCTCTTTCATTTCTTACCCCCAACCTACTATGTTTCCTTCTCTCCCTTTTCCTACTCTTGAACTCCAGTCACCCATGATTATTAAATTTTCGGTACCCTTCACTACCTGAATAATTTATTTTATCTCATCATAAATTTCTTCGTCATCTGCAGAGCTAGTTGGCATATAAACTTGTACTACTGTAGTAGGCGTGGGCTTCGTATCTATCTTGGCTACTATAATACGTTCACTATGCTGTTTGTAGTAGCTTACCCGCATTCCTATTTTTTTAATTCATAATTAAACCTACTACTGCATTCCCCTATTTGATTTTGTATTTATAACCCTGTATTCACCTCACCAGATGTCTTGTTCCTCCTGCCACCGAAGTTCACTAATTCCCACTATATCTAACTTTAACCTATCCGTTTCCCTTTTTAATTTTTCTAACCTACATTCCACGCTCCGATCCGTAGAACGCCAGTTTTCTTTCTCCTGATAACGACGTCCTCTGGTGTACTCCCCGCCTGGAGATCCGTATGGGGGACTATTTTACCTTTGGAATATTTTACACAAGAGGACGCCATCGTCATTTAACCATACAGTAAAGCTGCATGCCCTCGGGAAAAATTGCGGCTATAGTTTCCCCTGGCTTTCAGCCGTCCGCAGTACCAGCACAGCAAGGCCGTTTTGATTATTGTTACAAGGCCAGATCAGTCAATCATCCAGACTGTTGCCCCTGCAACTACTGGTAAGGATACTGCCCCTCTTCAGGAATCACACGTTTGTCTGGCCTCTCAACAGATACCCCTCCGTTGTGGTTGCACCTATGGTGCGGCTATCTGTATCATTGAGGCACGCAAGCCTCCCCACCAACGGCAACGTCCATGGTTCATGGGGGGAGGCAACAGTACATTAAATACCAAATACTAATTTTGGCTAACTTTTTGCGTGAAATACCCCTGTGTGCTGCGGTTAACTTTTCGTCGACCTTGGTGCAGTCTGCCCTTAGCTCTATTAGCTCTTGCTTTCATGAGTCGTATAATTTCCAGTTCCAATCATGGTAGTCAACTGCGTTTTGATAAACGACTTCTGTTAGTTCCATCTGCATCGATTTGTTAGGCAAGACCGTAACAGGAAAGTTTTTCTGTGTGTTCATCAGACATGATATTCGGTTTCTTTCTGATCACTACACAGAATACGAACTCATCGCAGATAGCATTTTAACTGTTGTTAGACTCCGTTGGTTACGACTGCCGATTATCACGTCGGGTGAGCACACAGAAAAACCTTTCCTGTTGGGGTCTTGCCTAACAAACCCATACACTTCTGAATGCTACTTAATATGATATTCTTGTCGAAGTAACACGTCTTATCTTCAACGTAGCGAGATATCCTCTGATATTCAACCAACTCCGAGAACCAGGATGTCAACGATTCCAAAGAGTAGTCGGTACGGTATTCTCATCAAACTTTGTCGAGAATCCGAATATCCACGGCTTTCCGGGCGGGAAGGAGCGCCTGGTCCCCGGCACGAATCCGCCCGGCGGATTTGTGTCGAGGTCCGGTGAACCGACCAATCTGTGGATAGTTTTTAGGCGGTTTTCCATCCGCCTCGGCGAATGCGGGCTGGTTTCCCTTATTCCGCCTCAGGTACACTATGTCGGCGATTGCTGCGCAAAAAGTTCTCCACTTACGCATACACCACCATTACTCTACCACGCAGACATAGGGGTTACACTCGTCTGGTGTGAGACGTTCCCTGAGTGGTGGGAGGGGGGGGGGGGGGGGGGTCCACCGGGGCCGAACCGCACTATAACCCTGGGTTCGGTGTGAGGCGGCGGTAATAGTCGTGGGATTGTGGACCACTGAGGCTGCGGCGGGGACAGAGCCTCTCCGTCGTTTCTAAGTCCCTGGTTAACATACAATACAATACAAATCCGAATATCACAACCAAGAACAAGATGTCCTGTTTCCCGATGAGACCCGACCCTTATCGGCAGTACCAGAGGCCACAACGAGAACTGATGTTGGTTGTATACGTAAAGGTTCTCGGTTCTTGTATGTGTATTAATCTCTGTGTGACCACGCAATAAAATTTATAACACCAGGGAATACCCATGGATATCAATGCTGAACAAACAAGGTACCAGAAAGTGTAGGGAGCACAGAACCGTGAGCCACATTTCTCATGCTGTTAATGTTAAGAATCATAAACAAACGACTGGAAAGAAAATGGAGGAAAACATAACTGAGGAACTACTTGGAATCAGAAGTTATGCTGGGAGAAGGGACGTATGGGTTCTAGGAGATACGAGAAAGTGCTTATACTTGTATTTAATCGAAGTGAAACTTTTGTCAACGTGGACTGCGAAAAACTTGCGGATATCCATGAGGAAAAGCGAGTGGAACTGAAACACAGGTGGCTTACAATATCACTACATTTTATTTCCTCCAAGTTTATCACTGATTCTCTTCTGGCCCCACAATCGCTAAATTTCATGAGAGCCTCTATAAAAAGCTTTAGGCCGTTTCCATCGGCTCCCAGGCATCATATACATTGTCATGCAGTGACATGGGCTAAATCAGTGTCGTTTTAGTTCACACAATACTGCGTGGGCTATATAGCAGAGGAAATGGCAGGCTCGGCTGTAGTTTCACCCGTCAACATCTGTTGTCTAACGTCGGTTCACGCTAAAAGCAGTTGCAAAGGGGACGCGTAAAGCAAGTGTCCCGACTGAGATTCGGAATGTGTCCATGAAGAAACGTCCGTGGACGGTGATCTTGTGGCTGCAACGCCAAAGAATTTACCGGGAGGGATTTACCGCTGTACCGCTAAAAGTAAGCCTCCCGATTATTCCTAACATTTGGTCATTGTTGCTAATTGGACGCCTGTTTTATGTTTTGTTTACATTGGTACACTCATCTCTGTTTATTAGAGTCCCATATGCTTATTTTGACGGACTCTTACTAGCCCTACACACAAATGTGAGCCTGCTCCACGATAATTGTTTTGTCGTATATTATTTCACACACACACACTGTCGACAATGTTCAGCGAAAATTAGTATGTTTGGCTTTGTTCCGTTATGTTCGTTCCATGTCTCCTTGATTATTATCGTAACATTCTATATGTTTTAATTTGCCACACTGGCATGGAATAAGCTCAAAAATAGTTCAAATGGCTCTAAGCACTATGGGACTTAACGTCTGAGGTCGTCAGTCCCCTAGACTTGGAACTACTTAAACCTAACTAACCTAAGGACATCACACACATCCATGCCCGAAGCAGGATTCGAACCTGCAACCGTAGCTGCAGCGCGGTTCCAGACTGAAGCGCCTAGAACCGCTCGGCCACAGTGGCCGGCCATGGAATAAGCGTTACATGGTTTACTCTGAGGCTTGCATACAGGGGTTGGACAAAAATATGGAAAAACCACGAGAAGTGCACGCTTGAACGTAAATCGAGATGCTAGCCAAGCCTGTGGGTCGATCTGAACGACACCTCTGCAATGTTCACGATAAGTTTCAAGTGTCGTTTTTGGCATAGACAGGTCTCTGTGTAGTTGTGGGTGCATTATGTCAGAGCTTAATGAAGGCGGACGGGGGCAAATTGTCGTCGCTCGTATAGCCAAAGTATTTGGTGTTTCAAAAGGCACCGCATCGGACACTGATACCGCTCACAGGAAAAGTGGGAAAACGTATCCGCTAAGTCATAACGCGGACGAAAGTGTGTGTTACGTGATCGTAACAGACGGTCATTGAAGAGGATTGTGAGGAAAAATTAGAAAACGAAAGCTGCAATAGTCACTTCAGGACTGAATGTCGCACTAACGAATCCTGTCAGCATCACAAAGGGAGTTCCTAAGCAGGAAATTGCAGGGATAGCTGGAATTCCAAAACGACTTATCAGTGATGTAAATGCCCGTAACAGGAAAATGTTTTGCCGGAGCCGTAAAAACTGGACTATGGAGGAATGGAAGAAAGTCGTTTGTTCGGATGAGTCTTGTTTCACACCATTCCCAGCTTTAGGTCGAATTTACGTCGCAAGAGTGTAATATGGCGAGGGTGAAGATTTAGGCAGCCATATCACGGTATTCCAGGGACATCATGGTTACTCTGCAAGGTCCTCTTACTGCCAAAATTATGTGACCATTTTGGCTGATCAGTTCCATCCCATGGAAGGTGTGCAATGTTTGCTCCCCAATGGTGATGCTGTGTTCCAAAGTGACAACACCTCTCTTTACACAGCTCGCGTCGCCCAGGACTGATTTTGTGAGCACGGTGATCAGCGGCCGCATCTCTCCTGATCACCAGTTCTTAATATTATTGAGCCTTTGCGATCTAGTTTGGAAAGAATGGTCCGTGATCGCTGTCCACATCCATCATCGTTACCCGAACTTGCCAATGTTTTGGAGAAAGAATGGTATAAAATTCCCTCGAAAATCACACGGAGCCTGTATTTATCCATTCCGAGACGTCAGGGCGCTGTTTTGAATGTCAATGGGTTTCGCACACCTATTAGGCATGCCAATGTGTTGTGTTTCTGTGTTTCAATATTTCTGTCCAATCTCTGTACTCTTCAAGACTGCTAAGCTTTACTTGTCGATCTGGGTACCCATTACAATGGAATTTTAAATGTAGGTGTCTCTCTACTTTGTCGATCCTCTCCTTG
This sequence comes from Schistocerca gregaria, assembly GCF_023897955.1. NCBI lineage: Eukaryota > Metazoa > Arthropoda > Insecta > Orthoptera > Acrididae > Schistocerca > Schistocerca gregaria. The sequence goes on from NC_064921.1 coordinate 757,332,289, forward strand.
TGTGACACAGGGCGAGTTGCATTGATCAGCGAAAGCATTATATGTCGCCGGCCGCGTTGGCCGTGCGGTTCTAGGCGCTCAGTCCGGAACCGCGTGACTGCTACGGTCGCAGGTTCGAATCCTGCCTCGGGCATGGATGTGTGTGATGTCCTTAGGTTAGTTAGGTTTAAGTAGTTCTAAGTTCTAGGGGAATGATGACCACAGATGTTAAGTCCCATAGTGCTCAGAGCCATTTGAATCATTAGAATCATTATATGTCTTTGTCACGGTTAGTGATGGTTCGAGACATGGAACAGAAATCGATGTGGCTAGATCTTTTTTTTGTGTGTGTCGAGCTGCACACTAGGGCAGTCGTTTGAGGTATTAAGCCACACAACATTACGGGACTCATTGGCGTATGAGAACCCTTCCGAACCCGGATGAAGACACTCGGGAGATCCGCACGCTGTTTACCCCTGAAGTAGAATATGAGTTACCCAGTCCCTGACTTATGGGTAACGGGTATACACTGACAGCAGAGACTGTGGTAGAGTTGCCGCGTTGCGCCAGACATGCAACTCAGATAGCACTGAGCGAGTGCTCGTCGAAGGCTGGATAGGTTAGGTGGTCACTGTAACGCGAGGAGTATAGCTCGCGCAGGATACGGTGGGCCATGCGCAGTGACCAGTTTTCGTTCAAAGCACTGGACGAGCTCATTCATTTATTTGGAAGGGGAGACAGATAATTGTTTTCCATCTTTCTAATGGCCAGCGATGACCTAATCGAGGCGCGCACGCTGCAGTCTTTCTCAAGCGATTTTACTGAAACTTTTTTGTTGTGGTCTTCAGTGCAGAGACTGGTTTGATGGAGCTCTCCATGCTACTCTATCCTGTGCAAGCTTCTTCATCTCCCAGTACCTACTGCAACCTACATCCTTCTGAATCTGCTTAGCGTATTAATCTCTGGGTCTTTATCTACGATTTTTACCCTCCACGCTGTCCTCCAATACTAAATTGGTGATCCCTTGATGCCTCAGAACATGTCCTGCCAACCGATCCCTTCTTCTAGACAAGTTGTGTTACAAATTTCTCTTCTCTCCAATTCCATTCAATACCTCCTCATTAGTTATGTGATCTACCCATCTAATTTTCAGCATTCTTCTGTAGCAATACATTTCGAAAGCTTCTATTCGCTTCTTGTGTAAACTATTTATCGTCCATGTTTCACTTCCATACATGGCTACACTCCACACAAATTCTTTCAGAAACGACTTCCTGACATTTAAAACAATACTCAATGTTAACAAATTTCTCTTCTTCAGAAACGCTTTTTGTGCCATTGCCAGTCTACATTTTATATCCTCTCTACTTCGACCATCATCAGTTATTTTTCTCCCCAAATAGCAAAACTCCTTTACTACTTTAAGTGTCTCATTTTCTAATCTAATTCACCTGATTTAATTCGACTACACTCCATTATCCTCGTTTTGCTTTTGTTGATGTTTATCCTGTATCCTCCTTTCAAGACACTGTCCATTCCGTTCAACTGCTCATCCATGTCGTTTGCTGTCTCTGACAGAATTACAACATCATCGGCGAACCTCATAGTTTTTATTTCTTGTCCATGGACCTTAATGCCTACTCTGAATTTTTCTTTTGTTTCCTTTACTGCTTGCTCAATATACAGATTGAATAACATTGGGGATAGGCTACAACCCTGTCTCACTCCCTTCCCAACCACTGCTTCCCTTTCATGCCCCTCGACTCCTATAACAGCCATCTGGTTTCTGTACAAATTGTAAATAACCTTTCGCTCACTGTATTTTACCCATGCCATTCGGTAAAAAAATTCATTTTTCTTCACTCGTAGCTTTACATGTCAGATTCATGATGTTGTGTCCTTTATTTCGTTAATGGTCATAGTTATTGCGATACTTTCGTGAAAGTAAGACACTGCGCGAGATTCGGAAAAGTGGGCAATGAAAAACAGAGGTCGCTATGATTTTGTGTTTGATGCATATTACGTAATATGTTGTTGCATATGAAATTTAGCTAACATACTGAATTTTTCTTTAGACTTGTGTAGAGGTATCTATCTGTCACCAATCTTGGGGAAACTGATCTGATGTAGGAGTCTCATTCGCGATCGCGCTTCGCCAGCGATAAAGCCAGAGTGAAATATCAACATTCCTCATGTTTTATAAACGGTTTCAGATATCGAAATGAGATTTTTGCATATGATAGCACGCAACGAGGAGAGTGTTTTACCATATCGTGTTTATGTAAAACTTCCTTATGTACCGTGTTATTCCAATAACTGCAGACTTTTTCGCTGAAAGGATGTAATTTTTAAGGGCTATCGATAGTTGGTGAAACGAGAAATGCTGTGGGATTTGGAACGACATATGAGAAGACACTGCACTTTTATTTGTACCGAGGTTGTGCTTTTTCATGAACTACCGACTTCACTTTTCCTCAGTTTCTCACTTAAAAATTTCGTAAACCACTGATTCTGAATTCTCTCGCAGTGGTGTCTGCACAACATGTTGGTTAGGTCAGAAAGTGTAAACTACGCTGCGTTTTGTCAAAAGAAGCAAATTTTGACATGGCAACAAGAGAAATGTGTAGGTTTTACTCAAGATTCGCCACTCATGACGCTTTTCTACAAGTTACAAACGGTTAACAAGCCATGCGAAAAGAAATCGCTGCATTTCCGGCAGAATTCTTTTTAGATGCTAACAAGAGGACAGGTGACAGTAGATCTTTCTGAATGGTTACCGTGCAAGTGTGGGCGTTGCTGGGTCCATTTGCAAAAAACGTGAGCGTAGGCCTCAGTTTAGAATGACACTTTTCCCTCCAGCGCCCTGAGCGACCCCCATCCACCAGCGCTCTCCCCATGTTTCCCCAGCTGACTGCGCATCTGGCGGCCACGGCATCCTGCGCGCACTTTACTCGCCACATGACAATCGCCTTGAACTGTGTGCGCTGTACATTGAGTCACTCAGTGGACAGCGAATACTTGCCATTCAGGATGGAAAGTGATTCAGAACTCGTAATCAGCGCATCTGGTTTTCTACGCTCTGATGTGGCAGTATGTTAAGAAAGAAGAAGAAACCGAGAAGAAGTTAGTAAATTGTGTCAGTTTATTAAAGCAGAGAACCATAAATATAAATTTTTGTTCAAAGCTAAGTTTATTGTTCAATTTACTTTTTATGTACATTTCAGAATTCTGATTAAGTTTATTGTTGTTGTTCCTGACGTAGACGTAGTGGCACAAACTTACTGACAGACTTGCTGACACAAACAAAACAAAAATGGTTCAAATGGCTCTAAGCACTATGGGACGTAACATCGGAGGTCATCAGTTCCCTAGACTTAGAACTACGTAAACCTAACTAACACAAGAACATCACACACATCCACGCCCGAGGCGGGATTCTAATCTGCGACCGTAACAGCCGTGTGGTTCCGGACTGAAGTGCCTAGAACCGCTATTTTTTTTAAAATCTCAATTTGTTCGTTGGATCTGCTCGGGGCGGATGTCGTAAGACATCCGTTTAAGTTCGTCGTTGTTCGTTTAATTGAGGTTTTTTTTATTACAGAGGGCAGCTAACCCTATGGCCGAACACGCTCAGCTACCGTTCCGGCGAACCGCTTGACCACAGCGGCCGGCACTTGCTAACAGAACTATCTGGAAAATTCTCTAAGTTCTGTAGAATGTCTAATGAAAATTGGTATGTTAACGATAAGTAACAGGACAAAGATCATGTGTATACTGTTATTTTTTACTTATGACCAACGGTCTGGTCACAATAAATTAATATATAAACAGATAACTGGTAAAAATGAATCATTAAAATCAAAAGTGATGAACGATAATATCAAAGGTCAAAGAAATTAATGAAAGAAAATAACAACCGGCAAAATACAAGTAAAGGTTAATTTAATAATACAGTTTCTCGTACAAATAAGTTGATTACTTTCTCAAGAGAGATAATAATTAGGTTAATGGAGACCACTCATCCAAGAATGCTTTCAGCCTGATACTCTGAGACTGACAACTACATCTACACTACACTCTGCAAGTCACCTAACGGTGTGTGGCGGAGGTCACTTCTGGTACCACAAACTAATCTCCCTTCCCTGGTCCACTCTCGAATGGGGAAGAATGTTTGTCGGCAAGCCTCTGCATTGGCTCTAATTTCTATAATTTTCTCATCGTGGTCATTTCGCGAGATGCATATGGGGGGAAGTAATATGATGTCTGGCGCTATCCGGAAAGTGTTCTCTCGAAATTTCAATTGTAAACCTCTGTGATGCACAACGCCTCTCTTGTAACGTCTGCCGCTGTAGTTTGTTGAGCAATTCTCGAACTCTCTCGCGTCCATTAAGCGATACCGTGACGAAACGACCCGCTCTTCTTTGAATCTTCTCTATGGTTCAAATGGCTCTGAGCACTATGGGACTGAACTGCTGTGGTAATTAGTCCCCTAGAACTTAGAACTACTTAAACCTAACTAACCTAAGCACATCACACACATCCATGCCCGAGGCAGGATTCGAACCTGCGACCGTAGGAGTCGTACGGTTCCGGACTGCGCCACTAGAACCGCGAGACCACCGCGGCCGGCAATCTTCTCTAACTCTTCTTCTCTTCTATTAGTCCTACATGGTTAGGGTCTCATATTGATGAACAGTATTCATGAATAGGTCGAACAAGCGCCTTATAAGCTAATTCCTTCGCGGATGAGTCACATTTTCTTAAGACTCTTCTCATGGATTTCAGTCTGGCATTTGCTTTTCCTACTATTTGTCGTATGTGATCATTCCACTTACGATCACTCGGGATAGTTCCTCCTAGATATTTTATGGTTTTTCCAGACGTTTGTCACCAATAGTGTACTTGTACAGTGGTGGATTTTAGTTCCTATGTGGGCACAGTATGTTACATTTATTCACGTTCAGAGTAAACTGATTTGCAGGTCATTCTGCAAATCGATGTGTGGACAGCTTCCACGAGCAGCAGAGCGAATATTCATCCACTCTGCTATGGTACCAAAGACCGGTCCAGTGCGCGAAGGGCGAAAACTCTCTCGGTGCTTGTCGAATGTCGTATGTCTACTACGCACTGATCAGCCAGTACATTATGACCATCGGCCTACTATCGATATAAGCCCGTCCAGGCAACAGCAGAGTCACCTGGCTAGGAATGACTTCTAGTCAGACACATGGACTGTGCACGTTATGTCAGTGAGCGTGCTGGCCGTGTGTAATATGGGGAAGGCGCGTGATCTACCTGAGTCTGACCGAGAGCAGATTGTGATAGTCCGGAGGCACGGCACGAGCATTTCGGAAATTGCACAACTTGTCGGATGTGCGAGGAGTGCTGTAGTGAGTGGTGTTCAACCCGTGGCGAAACCGAGGCGAAACCACGTCCAGATGTCGTGGCGTTGGGCGGCCACCCCTCATTACAGATGTCGGACGTCGTAGGCTGGGCTGACTGGTAATACCGGGACAGGCGGCGAACTGTGGCGGAACCAACATCAGACTTTAATACTGGGCACAGTACAAGTGTGCACCGTACACTCCTAAGGATGCGCCTCCGCAGCCGACGTGCCAATGTTGACATCACGACATCGGCAACTACGACTGAAATGGGCACGTGACAGTCGGCACTGGACGCTGGTGCTGTGGCAGAGCGTTACGTCATCTGATGAATCCCGATGCCTTCATCATGCCTACTGAAGGGCGGGAATCCGTCGTCTTGAGGGGAACAGCTCCTCAACACCTGTACTGCAGGATGGAGACAAACTGGTGGCGGCTCCATTATGCTCTGGGGAACATTCACGTGGGCATCCGTGGGTCCAGTGGAGATCGTGCAAGGCACCATGACGGCCAAGGAGTGTCGTACACTGGTTGCTGTCCACGTACACCCCTTCACGGCGGTCATGTTTCCCGACGGCAGTGGCATTTATCAGCAAGATAATGCGTCATTTCAAAACGCCAGGACTGTCATGGTTCGAGGAACACAGAGGCGAGTTTCAGTTGATGTGCTGGCAACCCAACTCGCCAGATCTGAACCCGATCGAAAACATCTGGGATGTGACTGAAAGTGGCGCAGAGCTCATGGACCCCCTCCCCAGAATTTAAGGGAATTAAGTGACTTGTGTATGCAGATTATACCAGCCCCTGCACACTTTTTATTTGAGTCTGCCTGCGTGTAGCGCATTAGCAGAACTGAAATTCGCGCTCGCTTCAAATTATGGCGATCACGATAGAAATTGTTATTACTGCTAATTTGGTAGTCGCTGCGCTTGCGATCGGGCAATAATCGACCGTGAGCGCAAACTGGCTTCTTACGAAGCGAAAAGATAAATTGTGTGGCTGTGATTGCCGTTTAATTAACCTTTCCCAAATCACAAGCAAGCACACGTGCATATGATATTAATTTTTGTGTCGAGGCTATTTTGAAAATATCTTTGGCAATGGTTGATATAAACATTCACGCCCACTAATTTTCGTTTGATATTAATAACTTTTACGCAATGGATGGAAATGCGACCGTAGGCAGCCAAGAAAGTTAATCTTTGCCAGTAACTTTGTGCAATGATCTAGTTGTCACTCTCTAAACAAAACAAAAAATACTTTTAATTATGCACACTTTAATCTTGCAAATATAAATAGTATTTATATTCAGCTCTCAAGGTTATTACGGCCGTGTAATATGAATTTATATTTACTGTTAGTTCAAAGGCGTCTAACCGCCATTGACTAAGCAGTACTGCAAGCAAACGGCCTATCCGATAATCAATTGATATGATGGGATGGGGAAGCGGAAAATGACTTTTTGGATAAATTAAAGGTAACACATAAATATTAGACTCTACATTCCGCGGAATTACACTTACATTCTCAGACGAGAGCAGACAGGCAGCGTTTTTACAGATTCCGTCACCAGTGGCGGCGATTGAGACCTACTTCCATGAAACGAGACAAACGAAAGTGTCCTTTTTCATCAAACGAACAAGAACAATGATAATAATAATTTTGCACTGTCAGTGATTTTATTTCAATTACATATAAACACGTTGGTCCTTTTAATGACATAATGTTTTCGCCACACTTATATTTCAATGTTTGTTTGCCATTACTGTCTTTGACAGTCTCTTTAACTTATTTTCAGTCTTTATTCCGTCACTTATGAAAAAAACTTTGTGGCAGGGATGGCACAAGATGTGGTGCCAACTCCCTGCAGCGACTTTCCAAGGTCTCATTGCTTCCATGCCACGACGCGTCGCCGCTGTTATTCGTGCCAAAGGTGGAGATACCGGCTGTTAGGTAGCTGGTCACAATGTTCTGGCTGATCAGTGAATCTACATTTATGCTCCGCAGCCAACGTTAACGCATTTGGCAGAGAGTACTTTGTGGACCACTCTCAAATTCAAAATGGTTCAAATGGCTCTGAGCACTATGGGACTTAACACATGAGGTCATCAGTCCCCTAGAACGTAGAACCACTTAAACCTATCTAACCTAAGGACGTCACGCACATCCATGCCCGAGGCAGGATTCGAACCTGCGACAGTAGCTGTCACTCGGTCCCAGACTGAAGCGCCTAGAATCGCTCGTCCACACTGGCCGGCGGACCACTCTCATTCCCACCTCCCCTTTCCCCGAATGGTTTGTGAGAATAGCGATTGTTTTTGAGCCCCCTGTCGACTCGAATTTCACTAATTTTATCGTCATGGGCTTTTTGGGAAATGTACGTAGGAGGAAGCAATATATTACTTGACTCTTCTAGGAACGTTTCATCTCATAACTTCAACACTAGACCACATCGTAATGCAGAACGCCTCTTTTGCAGTGCCTGCTACTGGAGCTGGCGGCGTATCTCCGTAGCAGTTCCACTCTCATTAAGTGAACCTGTAAAGAAACGTGCTGCTCTTTTTTATGTCTCCTGTAGTTCATCTATCAATCCAGAAGAGATTTTCGGTATTCAGAAATGTCACAATACACGAGCATAAAACGTGTTCCAATGTTCTACAACTGACCGTCGTCAGAAATACAGACTTATAGTTTCGTGCGTCTGTTGGATACCCCTTTACGAAAACGAGAATGACCTATGCCTTTTTTCCAATCATCATGAACGTTTCGCCCCCCCCCCCCCCCCCCCAGAGATCTACGGTACACTGCTGCTGGAAGAGGGCCAAGTTCTTTAGCGTATTCTTTGTAGAATCGAACTGGCATCCCTTCAGGTACAGTGGCCTTTCCACTGTTGATCCATTTCAGCTGATTTCTATCCCTTGGTTATTTATGTAGATATCTGTCATTTAGTCGTTCGTGCGACGATGTTAGGAAGGAAGTACAGTGCGATATTCCTCTGTAAATAAATTATGAAAGAAGATGTTTAGCATTTCGGCCTTTTCTGTGTCATCCTGTGTTTCAGGCGCATTATGGTCACAGGATATCTTTGATCCTTTTATTGATTTAACGTAAGACCAAAATTTCTCAGGATTTTCAGTCGAGTCGATAGGCAGAATTTTACTTCGAATTCGCCGAACGCTTCAGTCATAACCCTCCTCATGGTAATTTTGGCTTCATTTAGTTTTTATCTGTGAGGCTTTGGCTACGTTTCATTTTGTAGTGAAGCTCTGTTTGCTTTCGTATCAGCACAGTTGTCGATTCTCGGCCTACTGTGGGTCTCCTCCACGTACTTCTGCATCTGTACTTGCAAACCACCGTGAGGTGCATGGCAGAGCGTACGTCCCATTGTACCAGTTATTAGGGTTTCTTCCTCTCCCATTCACGTGTTGAGCGCGGGAAGAATGATTGTCTGACTGCCTCGTGCGTCCAGTGATTATTCTAATCTTGTCCTCACGATCTCTCTGTGAGCGATACGTAGGGGGTGGTAGTTTATTCCTAGAGTAAACATTTAAAGCCGGTTCTTGAAACTTGTTAACAGACGTTCTCGGAATGGTTTACGTCTTCCAGTTCAGTTCCTTCAGTAACTCTGTGGCACTCTCCCACGGATTAAATAAACCTGTGACCATTCGTACTTCCCTTCTCTGTATACGTTCAACACCTCCTGTTAGTCCTATGTTTACGGGTCCCACACATTTGAGCAATATTCTAAAACCGGTCGCACGAGTGGCTTGTAAGCAGTCTCCTTTGTAGACTGCTTGTTCTTCCTCAGTATTCTACCTATAAACCAAAGTCTATCACCTGCCCTATACCTGACAACTCTGCTCAGCATATAGCTGAGCGTACTGCACAATACACTTGAACTCTGATGACTGATACTCACTATTGTCAACAGACAAAGTTCAAGAGCACTGAACAATACGCTTACGGCGCCACCATAACACAGTGATTGTGACTAGATGCAGTATTCTGGTACGCCGGTACGGCCCCTGTTACCAGTTTAGGTTTCCCGCAATATTTGACTTGTTCACAGGCATGTTTGCGGGGAAAAATGATTAATCCTGCCTGGCGGGGTTTGTAGCTTATTAGTATCTCGTAGTGAGTTATTTTTCGTAACATAATGAGCTTCACAAATTTATAATAGCGCCAAAATGCGCCTAGTCAATAAAGAGAAGAATAAAGTATATCAATAAGTGTAAATAATCTTTCTGTATTCAGTGTTATTTATTTTTCTAGTATCAAAACTCATTGGCAAAGACACCACAACTAACTCCCTCAACCCACGAAGTAATGTAACACAGCTGTTGTTGCCTAGTTACTGCTGCTTACTTGTTGTTGAAACGTGTGAAGTTAACACAACAAATTATCGCTTGGTGCAGGCGTAGTTCATGTATACGGTATAAACTAGTCATTTCTCTGTGGCTGCCGTGATTAAATGCTTTCTTCTTGATGGGCAGTTGAAAGTATTACGAAACCATTTGAAAGTGAGGACAATATTCCTGAAGAAGAAAATCATACCGGCCGGTGTGGCCGTGCGGTTCTAGGCGCTTCAGTCTGGAACCGCGTGACCGCTACGGTCGCAGGTTCGAATCCTGCCTCGGGCATGGATGTGTGTGATGTCCTTAGATTAGTTAGGTTTAAGTGGTTCTAAGTTCTAGGGGACTGATGATCAGAGATGTTAAGTCCCATAGTGCTCAAACCCATTTTTTGAAGAAAATCATGTCAGTCACGAGTGCATTCATTCTAAGTCTGAATCGGAAAACATTTCAGACACTGATAACTCACGGCAACGTGCAAGAGGTTAAAGTGGTACAGTCAAAAGACAACGATACCATGTATAATCTACAATATTTTCCAAAAGATCGTAATGTTTAACGGTATGGCTTTTAACACTTGTAAATATAATGAAATATCCACAAAACTTAGCCTTTTTTCAATGCAAGATAGATTATTTTCGAGCGTCTTTTATCGGGATCAGCCCTGCTGTGCAGTGAACACTATTCAAATGTTTTTCTTTATCGCTGGATGCTAAGCAAAGATGTTCGACTGTGGAAGGTCTGACTCTATATAAGGCTAACTATTCCGTGGCGACGTGTGTAATTTGAGGAAGCTACATCCAGACTTGAACACTAATAGATGTCTGCAGTATGTCTCGCGCGGTGGCCGCTAGATAAACAGCAAGTACGAGAGGAGAACGCAAGCTTTTGAAAAGTGACGCTACGGAAGAATGCTGATTACATGGCCAGGTACGAATACTAATGATAAGCGGAGTCGAGCAGGTGAGAAATTTGTGGCGCTTGACTAAACTTAGGGACAGGCTGATAGCCGCCCTCCCCCCCCCCCCTCCCCGCTCCCCCCTCCCCCCCCCCTCCCCCCCCCTCCCCCCCTCCCCCCAGCGCCCCATGAACCAAAGGCCTTGCTGTTGGTGGGGAGACTTGCGTGCCTCAGCTATACAGATAGCAACCATAACGGAGGGGTGTCTGTTGAAAGGCCAGACAAACGTGTTGTTCCTGAAGAGAGGCGGCAGCCCTTTCAGTAGTTACAGGGGCAACAGTCTGGATGATTGACTGATCTGGCCTTGTAACGACAACCAAATCGGCCTTGCTGTACTGCTACTGCTCAAGAATGAAGGCAAGGAGAAACTATAGCCATAATTTTCCCCGAGGACATGCATCTCAACTGGATGGTTAAAACATGATGGCATCCCCTTGAATAAAGTATTCAGGGGGTAAAATAGTCCCCCATTCGGATCTCCGGGTGGGGACTACTCAGGAGGATGTCGTTATCAGGAGAAACATAACTGGTGTTCTAAGGATCGGAACGTGGAGTATCAGATCCCTTAATCCGGTAGTATGTTAGAAAATTTTAAAATGGAAATGGATAGGTTAAAGGTAGATACAGTGGGAGTTAGTGAAGTTCGATGGCAGGTGGAGCAGGACTTCTGATCAGATCAAATGGCTCAGAGCACTATGCGACTTAACAGCTAGGTCATCAGTCGCCTAGAACTTAGAACTAATTAAACCTAACTAACCTAAGGACATCACACACATCCATGCACAAGGCAGGCTTCGAACCTGCGACCGTAGTGGTCGCTCGGCTCCAGACTGCAGCGCCTAGAACCGCACGGCCACTGCGGCCGGCTCTGATCAGATGAATACAGGGTTATAAATACAAAGTCAAATAAGGGTAACGCAGGAGTAGATTTAATAATGAATAAAAAATAAAAAATAGTTAAGCTACTACGAACAGCATACTGGATGCATTATTGTAGCAAAGATAAACACGAAGCCCACACTGATCACAGTAATACAAGTTTATATGCCAACTAGCTCCGCACATGAGGAAGAGATTGGAGAAATGTATGATGAGATAAAAGAAATTATTCAGATAGTGGAGGGAGACGAAAAGTCATGGTGGACTGGAATTCGATATTAAGAAAAGGAAGAGGTGGAAAAATAGTAGGTGAATGTGGACTTGGGGAAAGGAATGAAAGAGAATGCCGCCTGGTAGAATTTTGCACAGAGATTAGCTTAATCATAGCTAACACTTGGTTTAGGACACATAAAAGAAGATGTTATACTTAGAAGAGACCTGGAGACATCGGAAGATTTCAGATTGGTTATATAATTGCAAAACAGGGATTTCGGAACCAGGTTTGTAAGACATTTTCAGGAGCATATGTGGTTTCTGACCACTCTTTATTGGTTATGAACTGTAGATTAAACCTGAAGAACCTTCAAAAAGGTATGAATTTAAGAAGATGGGTTCTGGATAAACAAAATTTCAGAGGGAGCATCAGTGAACAATTGTTGAGAAGAGGGGAAAGGAATATGAAAGGAGAATGGGTAGGTTCTAGAGATGAAATAGTGAAGGCAGCAGGGGATCAAGTAGGTAAACAGACGAGGGCTAATATAAGTCCTTGGGTAACACAAGAGATATTGAATGTAGTTGACAAAAGGAGAAAATATAAAGATGCACTAAATGGAGTACAAACATCTAAAAAATGAGACCGACAGGAAATCCAAAATGGCTGAACAGGAATGGCTAGAGGACAAATGTAAGGATGTAGAAGCATGTATCATTAGGGGTAAGATAGATGCCGTCTGCAGGAAAATTAAAGAGACCTTTGGTGAAAAGAGAACCACCTCTATGAATATCAAGAGCTCAGATGGAAAACCAGCCCTAAGCAGAAAAAGGGAAAGCAGAAAGGTGGAACGAGTGTGTAGAAGATCTATGCAAGGGGGATGTACTTGAGGGCAATATTATCGAAATACAAGAGGACGTAGATGAGGAAGAGATTGTACATATGGTAATGCGTGAAGAGCAGTGACAGACCTAAGTCGAGACAAGGCCTTGGGAGTAGACAACATTCCGTTAGAGCTACTGATACCCTTGGGAGAGCCAGAAATGACAGAATTATTCCATCTGGTGAGCAAGATGTATGAGACAGGTGGAATAAAAAATAAAAAAAAGGTTCAAACAGCCTTGAGCACTATGGGACTTAACATTTGAGGTCATCAGTCCCCTAGAACTTAGAACTACTTAAACCTAACTAACCTAAGGACATCACACACATCCATGTCCGAGACAGTATTCGAACCTGCGACTGCAGCGGTCGCGCGGTTCCAGGCCGAAGCCCCTAGAACCGCTCGGCCACACCAGCCGGCTCAGGTGGAATACTCTCTGACTTCAAGAAGAATATAATACAACTCAAAGAAAGCTGACAGGTGTGAAAATTACGGAACTATCAATTGAATAAATCATGGTAGTAACATACTAACACGAATTCTTTACAGGAGTATGGAAACACCGGTAGAAGCCGATATTGGAAAAGAGCAGTTTGAATTTCGGAGAAACGTAGGAACACGCGAGGCAATACGTTAAGGAAAGGCAAACCTAAGTTTATAGCATTTGTAGACTGGAATACTCTGGAAATTTGGAAATTTCTGCTAAGGTCTTATGGACCAAGCTGCTAAGGTCATCGACCCCTAAGCTTACACACTACTTAATCTAACTTACGTTAGGGACAACATACGAACCTCCGACGGGGGGAGCCGCACGGACCGTGACAAGGCGCCATAGACCGCTCGGCTACCCCGCGCGTCTAATACTCTCTTTCAAATTCTAAACAGAAACAAATTCTGTACAGGAAAGAGAGAGCATTTATACACTGAAGGACAAAAAAAACAAAACAAAAAAAACTGGTAAGGCATGAGTATTCAGATACAGAGGTATGTAAACAGTCAGAATCCCGCGTTGAAGTCGGCAATGCCTATATTAGACAAGTGCCTGTCGCAGTTGTTAGATCGCTTGCTGCTGCTACAATGGCAGGTTATCTAGATTTAAGTGAATTTGAACATGGTGTTACAGTCAGCGCACAAGCGATGGGACACATCATCTCCGACGTAGTAATTAAGTGGGGATTTTCCCGTACGACCACTTCACGAGTGCACCGTGAATATATGGAATTCGGTAAAACATTAAATCTCCGACGTCGCTGTGACCCAAAAAAGATCGTGTAAGAACTGGACCAAAGACGACTTGCTTTCGGCAAGACTCAGCGGAGGAGCACTTCTATGTCCATCGCAGTCCTGGACAAAACTTCAGCATCAGAAGAGTATCTTGTACGACGACTTTACATCCGAAAGGTTTACCAGCAGCTATTCAGCGAAACATCTCCGATATAGGCTTTCGGAAGTGAAAGCCCACTCGTTTACCCTTGATAAGAGCATGACACAAAACTTTACGCCTTGCCTGGGCCCGACAACACCGACATTGGACTGTTGATGACTGGAAATATGATGCCTGATCGGATGAGTCTCGTTTCAAAATGTGTCGAACGGATGGACGTATACGGATGCGTAGATAACCTTATGAATCTATGGACCCTGCAGGTCAACAGAGGACTGGTCAAGCTGGTGGAGGTTCTGTAATGGTGTGGGGAACGTGCAGTTGGACTGATGTGGGACGCCTGATACGTCTAGATACGACCCTGACAGTTGACATGTACGTAAGCATCCTGTCTGATCACCTGCATCCATTCATATCCATTGTGTATTCTGACGGACTTGGCCGATTCCAGCAGGACAATGCGACATCCCACACGTCCAAATTGCTGCAGAGTGGCCCCAGGAAAACTCTTCTGAGTTTAAAAACTTCCACTGGCCACCAAACTCCCGGCACATGAACATTACTGAGCATGTCTGGGATGTCTGTTCACAAGAGATTTCCACCACCTCGTACTCTTACGGATTTATGGGTAGCCCTGCAGGATTCACGGTGTCAGTTCCCTCCAGCACTGCTTCAAACATTAGTCGAGTCCATGCCACGTCGTGCTGAGGCACTTCTGCGTGCTCACGGGGGCCCTACACGATATTAGGCAGGTGTACCAGCTTTTTTTGGATCTTCAGTGTAATGGTCGAGGGACATGAAAGGGAAGAAGTGGTTGAGAAGCGAGTGAGACAGGGTTGTAGCATATCACCGATGTTATTCAGTACGTACATTGAACAAGCAATAAAGGAAACTAAAGAACAATTTGATGTAGGTATTAAATAAAGTTCAGGGGCAAGAAATAAAAACTTCGACATTTATCGTTGACACTGTAATTCTGTTACAGACAGCAAATGCCTTGGAAGAGGAGTTGAACGGAAAGGACAGTGTCTTGAAAGGAGGATACTAGATGAACCTCAACAAAAGCAAAGCGAGGATAATGGAATTTAGTCGAGTTAAATCAGGAGATGTTGAGGGAATTAGATTAGAAAACTATAAACTTAAAGCGGTAGATGAGTTTTACTATTTGGGCAGCAAAGTAACTAATGATGGTTGAAGTAGAGAGGATATAAATGTAGGCTGGCAATGGCAAGAAAGGGTTTCTGAAAAAAGAAATTTGTTAACATCAGCTATAAATTTAATTGTTAGGAAGTTTTTCTGAAAATATTTATATGGAATGTAGCCATATATATGGCAGTGAGACATGGACGATAAACAGTTCAGAAACGAAGAAAAAATAAGCTTTTGAAATATGGTTCTACAGTAGAATGTTGAAGAAAAGATGGGTAGATCACTTAACTAATGAGGAGGTGTTGTTGTTATTGTTGTCTTCAGTCCTGAGACTGGTTTGATGCAGCTCTCCATGCTACTCTATCCTGTGCAAGCTTCTTCATCTGCCAGTACCTACTGCAACCTACATCCTTCTGAATCTGCTTAGTGTATTCATCTCTTGGTCTCACTCTACGATTTTTACCCTCCACGCTGCCCTCCAATGCTAAATTGGTGATCCCTTGATGCCTCAAAACATGTCCTACCAACCGATCCCTTCTTCTAGTCAAGATGTGCAACAAACTTCTCTTCTCCCCAATCCTATTCAATACCTCCTCATTAGTTACGTGATCTATCCACCTTATCTTCAGCATTCTTCTGCAGCACCACTTTTCGAAAGCTTCTATTCTCTTCTTGTCCAAACTAGTTATCGTCTATGTTTTACTTCCACACATGGCTACACTCCAAACAAATACTTTCAGAAACGACTTCCTGATACATAAATCTATATTCGATGTTAACAAATTTCTCTTCTTCAGAAACGCTTTCCTTCCAATTGCCAGTCTACTTTTGTATCCTCTCTACTTCGACCATCATCACTTATTTTGCTTCCTAAATAGCAAAACTCCTTTACTACTTTAAGTGTCTCATTTCCTAATCTAATTCCCACAGCATCGCCCGATTTAACTTGACTACATTCCATTATCCTCGTTTTGCTTTTGTTGATGTTCATCTTATATCCTCCTTTCAAGACACTGTCCATTCCGTTCAACTGCTCTTCCAAGTCCTTTGCCGTCTCTGAAAGAATTACAATGTCATCGGCGAACCTCAAAGTTTTTACTTCTTCTCCATGAATATTAAAACCTACTCCAAATTTTTCTTTTGTTTTCTTCACTGCTTGCTCAATATACAGATTGAATAACATCGGGGAGAGGCTACAACCCTGTCTCACTCCCTTCCCAACCACTGCTTCACTTTCATGTCCCTCGACTCTTATAACAGCCATCTGGTTTCTGTACAAATTGTAAATAGCCTTTCGCTCCCTATATTTTACCCCTGCCACCTTTAGAATTTGAAAGAGAGTATTCCAGTCAACATTGTCAAAAGCTTTCTCTAAGTCTACAAATGCTAGAAACGTAGGTTTGCCTTTTCTTAATCTTTCTTCTAAGATAAGTCGTAAGGTCAGTATTGCCTCACGTGTTCCAACATTTCTACGGAATCCAAACCCATCCTCCCCGAGGTCCGCATCTACCAGTTTTTCCATTCGTCTTTAAAGAATTCGCGTTAGTATTTTGCAGCTGTGACTTATTAAACTGATAGTTCGGTAATTTTCACATCTGTCAGCACCTGCTTTCTTTGGGATTGGAATTATTATATTCTTCTTGAAGTCTGAGGGTATTTCGCCTGTCTCATACATCTTGCTCACCAGCTGGTAGAGTTTTGTCATGACTAGCTCTCCCAAGGCCGTCAGTAGTTCCAATGGAATGTTGTCTACTCCGGGGGCCTTGTTTCGACTCAGGTCTTTCAGTGCTCTGTCAAACTCTTCACGTAGTATCGTATCTCCCATTTCATCTTCATCTACATCCTCTTCCATTTCCATAATATTGTCCTCAAGTACATCGCCCTCGTATAAACCTTCTATATACTCCTTCCACCTTTCTGCCTTCCCTTCTTTGCTTATAACTGGGTTTCCATCTGAGCTCTTGATGTTCATACAAGTGGTTCTCTTCTCTCCAAAGGTCTCTTTAATTTTCCTGTAGGCAGTATCTATCTTACCCCTAGTGAGATAAGCTTCTACATCCTTACATTTGTCCTCTATCCATCCCTGCTTAGCCATTTTGCACTTCCTGTCGATCTCATTTTTGAGACGTTCGTATTCCTTTTTGCATGCTTCATTTACTGCATTTTTATATTTTCTCCTTTCATCAATTAAATTCAATATTTCTTCTGTTACCCAAGGATTTCTAGCAGCCCTCGTCTTTTTACCTATTTTATCCTCTGCTGCCTTCACTACTTCATCCCTCCGAGCTACCCATTCTTCTTCTACTGTGTTTCTTTCCCCCATTCCTGTCAATTGTTCCCTTGGGAGGTACTGCTTAGAATTGGGGAGAAGAGAAATTTGTCGGACAACCTGACTAGAAGCAGGCATAGGTTGGTACGACACATTCTGAGGCACTAAGGGATCACCAATCTAGTACTGGAGGGAAGCGTGGAGGGGAGGGGGGATAAAAATCGTGGACGTGCACCATGAGATGAATAAGGTAAGCAGATTTAGTAGGATGTAGGTTGCAGTAGTTACTTCGACATGATGAGGCTTGCACAGGATAGAGTAGCATGGAGAGCTGCATCAAACCACTTTTCTATCTGAAGACCACAACAACAACAACAGACATTATGGAATTGTCAGTTTGGTAATCGAGGGGAATAACTGGGGGTGGGGGGTTGGAACTGTAGATGGCACAACTGGATGCCTACAGTAAATGCGTTCTCTAATGGATGTAGGATGCAGCACTATCCAAACATGGGAAGGCTTGTACAGGATAGACTAACCTGGAGCGTTGCTTTAGACCGGTCTGTGGACTGAAGACCACAACAACAACAAAAGAAATGATCACGACACTAAAATTAGCGAAATTCGGTCTCTTAGAGTATTTCTTCTCGCCTACCACGGAGGTGGATATGATAAATGTTCAAATGTGTGTGAAGTCTTATGGGACTTAACTGCTAAGGTCATCAGTCCCTAAGCTTACACACTACTTAACCTAAATTATCCTAAGGACAAACACACAAAACCATGCCCGAGGGAGGACTGGAACCTCCGCCGGGACCAGCCGCACAGTCCATGACTGTAGCCCCCAGACCGCTCGGCTAATCCCGCGCGGCTGCAAATGATAATGGTACACAAATTCAGAGACACAGTACGGGCGTAGACGTACATTAGGCCAATGGCAGCAGTTTGCGGATGCGTTAAGAGGAGGCCTTTCCTTCCAATGGATGGCGGATTCCTACCGAATCACTAGTGCTGATTTTGTGAAGCTATTGGACTGTGAATGCCACAACAGGTTTTTCAGGAGGTAATGAGGCTCCGATGTCATAAGTGTCAAATTAACTGGGCGTTTTGTCTAACAAGGAGCCCTGAAAGTTCGGCCAGTCCGATCCCGGCCCCTGACAACTGTTGTTACGTGCTATTAGTTTTCGATGATAGAATATTACCACAAAAAGACGTACGTCGTCATCGCTCTGGACTTGTTGAAGCACTGGCGTCCTCAGAAATTTAAGCTGAGAAGGGGTAAAATTGTAAAATTACTGTTTTTTATATAAGAGATCGAAGATCTGAAAACAAATCAGTCCCAAATAATTCATTTTCACTAGAAGCAAACTATACTTTCTGATCCTAAATGACTGCTAGTTATCTACACAATATACTTTTTAGGTAAATTACTTTGCTAATTAAAGGTAAACAGATTTCATTAATATATGCAAAGTACATATCTTTATATTATTAACATGATTATCGATGTCACCTTTTCTGAGTTAACGACCTGGAACTAAATCCGCATATGAGCATATGGAACATATCCCTCGCGTGAGGTAAAGTTAGAAAGTATTCACAAAATACATTTCGTTAACGTAATGGTAGGGTGAAGCTGTAAATAAATAATCGTAAATAGAAAAAAAGTTAGAGCGACAGTAAAAATTTATCTGGAAACAAGAAAAGGTTGTTGTTGTTGTGGTCTTCAGTCCTGAGACTGGTTTGATGCAGCTCTTCATGCTACCCTATCCTATGCAAGCTTCTTCATCTCCCAGTACCTACTACAACCTACATCCTTCTGAATCTGCTTAGTGTATTCATATCTTGGTCTCCCTCTACGATTTTTACCCTCCACACTGCCCTCCAATCCCTTCTTCTGGTCAAGTTGTGCCACAAACTTCTCTTCTCCCCAATCCTATTCAATACTTCCTCATTAGTTATGTGAAGAAAGAAATATCGTTGATTAATAGTCTTCAAAGTGAAGAAACAAGAAGTAAACTTTAAAAATCACTTATAAAATTATAGTACGATGTAGAATAGTTTTTTACAGCAGTTTAAATATGTTTCAGTTAATGGAATTTGTTGGATTATTTTTATGCCTTCTACATTTTTTATGTTACCTGGCATAATTAAAAGTGAACAAAATGTCTTTGAAAGCTAATTTTTTGAATGTATTCGAAAAGTGTGAAACTTCCCCTTTGAATGTAAAGATAGACTGTGGTGGTAAACTTCTACGTCAGACAGTTTTCTCTTTACTTATTCTGATAATTTCTAAACTGACACACAATATTTTAGCGCAATGCAGTCTGACTTTTAATAATCCCTACAAAAGAATAGCCTTGACTAACAACAACCTGTACCCTTCATGAATCACTTACCTCACAAAAATCTTCGTTACTCGAACTATACAGCAAGCGCCAATACTGCCAGCTGAATATAAGATTCTAACTACTGAAGGCACTAACTACTGATAGGCGTATAGTTAGCAAGTGAAAGATTTTGATAGAGAACAAACAATGTATTTACCTTAATAGTGTTCAAAATATATATATAATTTCTTGACATTTATTTTGACAAATTTCGTTTTTCTGACGTACACACATCCAGATCGTCCGCTCACATTAACATCTCAGAACTCCGCCATTTCTCTCCCCGCATCCACCACTGCTGGCGGCTCACCTCCAACTGCGCAACGCTACGCGCTGTTCACATCCAACTGCCCAACACTACACTAATGAATAATCCAACAATGAGTCCAACCAGCCACAGACTGCACACAGCGCAGTCAGCGACTTTAATACAGAGCGCTGCGTTGCGTCACCAACATAAAAACCTAAACAGCCTACTTACAAGTGTAATCCGTTGCTAGTATTCAACAAGATGATGTGGAAAACTTCTCAAAACCAGTTTTAATTTGACTTAGGAGAGCGCCGAGAGCGTCCATGTCTGTCCATTGTGACTCCTAACTGTGCAATCATGCTGCGATTGCAAGACAAGGCCGGAACCGACGCTGCTCCAAGGAAACGGCGCAATTTCTCGTAAAGATCCTGACAGACAAGTAAATACGAGTTGTGCAGTGATAGTTAAAGCCACAGTATTGCCAGAGTGCTCAGCAATGCGATTAACTAGAATCGAGCACGATCGTTACTAGATATGCGGGAAAATTCTGTAATGAATAAGAAGTCTGTACCACAGAGTCGAATGGGGGGACAAAGGCCCCTTTTTCCACCCACCGCAGACATCTATGCTCGGTAAATTAATCATACTGGCTGTCTTCGACGCTCTTATTCCAAATCATGGCTGTGCAACAATTATTCCTCACCTAAATTCTGTGTTTCCTCACCAATTGAAACAACAATGTTTGATACACTGCTTGGGATATCGCAACCTAACTGCCTTCAGCGTGACAGTAAACGTTAATCCTAACAAGTGAATGATAGGTGTTACTACCATAAATGCCGTGTCTCCAAACACGCATTTCGAAAATAGTTGCCCCATTCGCAAATTGTTAAAAATAAATATTTGAAATGTGTTTTCTCTATTGCATTAAAGCTTGGTATTTCTCTTTTGGTGTCTTATTCATCACAAATTCTAGAAAACGACTCATTCATCAAGAGATTTCTGCCCGCAGATTCTGCTCAACTGTAAGAGTTGTAGACAACGGAGCTGCGCAATATGGTATTGGTTGCGTGACATGTATAGTAAAAGAACTATTAAAAATAAAATAAATAAAAACAGTTAGTTATCGAAGCAGTCAGCGAAGGGAATGCAAGATGAGTGACTTCAGTCGCATTGGAGGTAATTCTTTACGATTCATGGAGTCGGCTTGCATCTGCTCAGTAGTAGTACCTTATTTACCATTCCTATGTACAGAATATTTTGTTGTGCGTTTTAAATGGTATCAGTAGCTGAAGAATGTGTAAACTGTTTTGCGTAATTCCTGACATCTGGTATGCAAAGCGACCATTGGGAATACATCGAGTTAAAAGCAAGGAAAAGCGGTTGTCAATAATGAACTTTTTGCTGTTGGTAAACATTTTGGGGTATAAGGTCGTGGTCCACGAAGCTCTTCTGTTCCTGACGCTACGTCCAGAACTGCGCCGGACATCTTCAGAGGCGTTGCCGACTCCAGAGGGGCAGGCTAAGGGGCTCAAGGCCCTCCCGCCCCCAACAGGCATCTGGGTCCATTCGTGACAAGTCTGAAACTTGATATTATGCTACGTTCTTAGTTGTATACCACCTACAATACAATTTCACATGAATCCTTACTTAATCCATTTTAGGTAGGGTTAATATGTTTTCAAATTTTACATTTCTGTAATACGCTATTTACGTGGCGAGCTTTTAATACGCACGCCACTAATTCTAGATGCACCTGCACCCACGCCCCACTACCGCCGCCTCCAGCCCTCCCACTACGGGGTTGCGCATCGTACTTGGGGTACGAGTTTGCGATCTGTGAGTGCACGCACCGGACTGCTGCACACATGATACAAGTAGGCCTTTGATGTACGATTTTTTTTAATCCAACACAACGGAATGAGCTGTCAAGTGTTTTTAATTGTTATCGCTACATTTTTTGTTTATTTTTGTCAAATTTAGGAAAAAAATGACATCGAAACATAAACAACGAGTTTTTGTTTTGTTTTGTTTTTTTACTGAAAAGAGAGAAAACAGAAGGCGAATCGAGTGAAAGAGAACCAATATTACCAGAAACATTTCAGCGACTTATCATTGTCGATTCATTCATCAGGTATATCCCTCTGATTACTTTGTTCTTATTTAAATGAAATCCATATAAACACGATTAGTCTAGTTTGTGACTTTTTATTCGGTCGCGTTCGTTGATCTTTCGATCGATATTGTGCGCGCAGCTGTGGAGTGGACTCTGCACGCTCAACCCTTCTTGCCTGATCTCCAAGGAATAGAGTGAAGTGATATTTCATGTAAATATTGTAATATGAAATAGCCCATCGGATTTGTTGGGTTTTTAATTCTTTTTAAACTAGCTTCGTTCGCGCTCCCACAGCCGCTGCTGCCGTGAATTTCGTAGTTCTCTACCACATTATTTACCTAAAAATCGGCCAATAATCTCTTAAGCGTTTAAGTACTAATCAATAAGAACAACTTTTACTATTTGATGCCAACTTCGAAATCGCGAAATAAAATCATCTGTTTCTTATGTTTTGGTCAAGTAGGTTAGCAAATATGTAACTTTTATAGCGAATAGCTGATTTTTTCACGGTTTCGACTAAGCTCCTACAGTAAAAGAAAAATTGTTCATATGATTGATTAGTATTATTTTAAGCCCTTAAAATATTATTGGTCATTTTTAAACGATCCTGTAGAGTAGTTCTGATGAGTTAGCTTGGTTGTTGGTTAGTTGTGTATTTGATTTTGCATGCTAGTAGGAGTGGCTACTACATACATTACTTGCACTGAAAATCGTTTTGATATTTCTTATGTCATAGGAGAAGTACTCAGTGATGAGGGTAAATATGAACATGTGGCAAAAAGTCTTCAGAGCCACCTCGTAATTACGAATATCTAGAGTTGGCAGAGGGTGGACAAGAAAGAAAGTTCTGATCGGATTTCCGTGCATATTGTTTGCCTTGCATATAAATTTCTGGTCAAGATAGTGCGAGCAATCATTATGTGGCTCTAGGCCCTAGGTTCCTTAGTCGCTCGATCACTTTATACGAGAGTTGGAACAGTGTAAATACACTGTAAAAGAAAAAGAAATACGACGCACCATAAAGGAACTACCCAAATGGGGCAGAAATCGGTAGATCTGACATACATTTACAGACAAACAATTTCTTACAGTTTCAGAAAAAATGAATGATTTGTTCAAAAGAAAGTGCTTTAAAAATTGAGCAAGTCAATAAGGTGTAAGGTCAACTCTGGCCCTTATACAAACAGTTATTCGGCTTGGCATTGCTTGGTAGAGTTGTTGGATGTCCTCCTGGTGGATATCGTGCCAAATTCTGTCCAGTCGACTCGTTGGATCGTCAAAATCTCTAGCTGGTTGGAGGGTCTGGACCATAATGCTCCAAACGTTCTCAGTTGACAAGAAATCCTGTAACCTTGTTGGCCGAGGTTGTATTCGGCAATGGGGTCAGGGCTTTTCTCTGCCTCGTGATGACTGGGTGTTGTGTGCTGTCCTTAAGTTAGTTAGGTTTAAGTAGTTCTACGTTCTAGGGGACTGATGACCATAGATGTCAAGGCCCATAGTGCTCAGAGCCATTTGAACCATTTTTTGTATTCGGCAAGCACAAAAGACAGGTAACAGAAACTCTCACCGTGTGCGGGGGGCATTGTCTTTCTTAAATATAAGCCCACGATGGCTGGCCGTGAACGGCAACAAAACGGGGCGTAGAATATCGGCGACGTACCGCTGCGCTGTAAGTCTGCCGCGGACAACAACCAAAGGGGTCCTGCTACGAAATGGAATGGTGCCTTAGACTACCACTCCTGGTTGTCGGGCCGGCCGTCAGTCGAGTTGTATCACACCACTGTCCGTAGCGTCTCCAGACACGTCCTCGCTGACCATCGGGGCTCAGTTCTAAGCTGGTGTCAACACTGAAGACAATTCTACTCCGGTCAATGAGATTCCAGGCGAATGTCCCGGACGCCACTGCAAACGGGCTCGATGGTGTACAGTGCTCAATGGTAGTCGGTGTAAGGAGCGCCGTTAGCTCAGGCCCTGTGAGCCGCTTATTAACGGTCCTCGTGGTCAGTGAAGCTCCAGTTTCCATGTCGGATCGATGGTAATGATGAAGCCGGGTTCTGAAGGCCTCTCTGACGATTGTTCAGTCCTGACATTCTGTCGTCTGTCTAGGTCGACCGCTTCCTCCTTGACGCCCTGTTTGGCCATGGATCACCCATTCCTGGCAACATCGTCGAATAGTGGCATTTCTCCTGCTCAAATATCGACCGATTCGTCGACTACTCCAACCAGTTTCTTGAAGCACATCTACACGTCCTCTCTCAAACGCTGACGTCAAGTAATGTCCATGAGCCTGATTGCGAGGCATATTTACTACTCAACTGAGTAGACAGAATGAAACTCACAAAGATCTTATGTCCACTGTTTACTGTACTTGCCATCTACGCAGATAAACTGCGCTGCAGCATCACACATCACACATTGCTCCATCGGCCGGCAAAGTTTACAATTTTGCATTTTCCGTCCATACCTATATGAATATCAATTTATGGACCATTTACGCAACTCCTTCGTGGTGAGTAGTTTTTTTGTGTCTTAGAGCCTATGAAAAAAGCATACACTAGTGCATCATTAGAATTCTTCATACGTTCGACCTCCACCAAATTAAGATTCACCTCAGCCTCTATTACGACGACAGAGGGTTTCGACAAACACACATTCATTTCATCCTTCACTACTCTTTCACAAATTAAATTTTTCAGCCACATATCCTCATTATCAAATTTCTCTTTATAGTTTGCAAACTTTCTTGCGGCCTCTTTACGGTTGCGCTGCTTAAAATTATTCCCCAATTTATTCTTATTTGTTATCTACAACATTTTTGGCTTCTTTGTCAAAGTTTCGACACCCACAGAATTTTTAAAATAAAGTCTCCTTTTCAAAGTCGTTTTATTTCGCCACCCCCGGACC
Organism: Schistocerca gregaria; assembly: GCF_023897955.1. Classification (NCBI taxonomy): domain Eukaryota; kingdom Metazoa; phylum Arthropoda; class Insecta; order Orthoptera; family Acrididae; genus Schistocerca; species Schistocerca gregaria. The sequence continues at coordinate 757,357,397 of NC_064921.1, forward strand.
TGAGATGCGGGGATCTCTAATTTCCCGACATCGTATTCTGGTGTTGCACTTCGTGAGGCTACTGCCCCTCAAACCTTCTTTCCCGATTTTGATTTTAGTCACAAAAGTTCCCACTTCCATTTTCCCTGCGAAAATTGTTATTAGAGTGATACTTGTTTTGTGGATTATTATAATGTCCATTCTGTTCTTTATTTCCCTGTCTGCTGTTCCATATATGTGGCTTGAATATCAGCACCTGTTCAAGTTTATCAATAAAATCTAAAAACTCGCAATGGAATTTGTCGCTTTGTGGACAAGATCCCATTGTAAAAATTCCGGTAGTCGTCTCTTGAGAGTCGTAATCTCCGTCAAAACTTTCAGCGGACGATTTACACCCTGTTACCTTAGCCCGTTCACGCACACAAAAATCCAGCTAACCTAAGGACATCACGCACATCCATACCCGTGGCAGGATTCGAACCTGCGACCGTAGTGGTCGAGCGGTTCCAGACTGTAGCGGCTAGAACCGCTCGGCCACACCGGCCGGCTAACTTTTGTAGTCTTAAACATATTGAAATATTGCTGTGTCATTGGATGCGCATCATTTTTCTCAGATCAAAAATGAATTTAGATTTTCATTAATATTTGACTAAATTATTATACACTGAAGTGCCAAAGAAGCTGGTATTTGCATGGGTATTGAAATACAGAGATATGTAAACAGGCAGAATACGTTGCTGCGGTAAGGCATTAAGTGCCTGGCGCAGTTCTCAGATCGGTTACTGCTGCTATAATGGCAGGTTATTAAGATTTAAGTGAGTTTGGACGTGGTGTTATAGTTGACGCACGAGCGATGGGACACAGCATCTCCGAGGTAGCGGTGGAGTGGGGATTTTCCAGCACGACCACTTCACGAGTGTACCATGAATATCAAGAATCCGGTAAAACATCAAATCTCCAACACTGCGGCCGGAAAAAAATCGAGCAGGAACGGGACCAACGACGACTGAAGAGAATCGTTCAGCGTGACAGAAGCGCAACCCTTCCGCAAATTGCTGCAGATTTCAGTGCTGGGACATCAACAAGTGTTAGCGTTGAATGCCAACATTTTAGGTTAGGCTTTACCGTGAGTGTGATTGACATTAAATGAAACAAGTTTACTGTTACCAATTACCGTTTTGTTTATTTCGACGACGCGTTTCAAACGTTTAACCCTCCATCATCGGGTGGATTTACATTAGTTAGTATGACATTTGTGTGTGTGTTGTGTTACGATTTTTTGGAGGAACTTGTGGCACTGTCTTATTAAAACCCTAGACAGTGCCACAAATTTCTCCAAAAAATCGTAACACAACACACACACTGATGTCATACTAACTAATATAAATCCACCCGATGATGGAGATTTAAACCATTGAAACGCGTCGTGGAAATAAATAAAAGGATGACTGGTAACAGTAAACTTGTTGTTTCATTGAAGTGTCCACGTGCGAACCATTCAACGAAACATCATCGATATGGGCTTTCGGATCCGAAGGCACACTCGTGTACCCTAGATGACTGCGTGACACAAAACATTACGCCTCGCCTGGGCCCCTTCAACATCGACATTGTACTGTTGATGACTGGAAACATGTTGCTGGTCGGACGAGTCTCGTTTCACGTAGGTTCGAGCTGATGGACATGTACGCGTATGGAGACAGACTCATGAAAACACGGAACCTGCAAGCCAGCAGGGGACTGTTCAAGCTGTGGGAGGCTCTGTAGTGGCGTGGGGCATGTGCAGTTGGAGTTGGAGTCTAGATATGAGTCTGACAGGTGACACGTTCGTAAGCATCCTGTCTGTGCTGTTTGGAAGAGATCTCCAAGTCGTCCCTGCAGGATTCATGGTGTCAGATCCCTCCAGCAGAATTTCAGACGTTAGTCGAGTCCATGCCACGTCGCGTTCTGTCACGTGTGTGTGGTCGCGGGGGGCCGTATACGATATTAGGCAGGTGTACCTCATCAGTGTAGATTCTCAATGAGCTGCAGGAGGTTATCTTCCAGCATGTATGACACTCTGACATTATTTGATGCATTGTCTCTTGCACAAAGGACATGTGAGTGACAGCCACTCAAGTCCCCAGCTTTGGGATGTACCCATTTCCATTGATGCTGCACATCTCTGCACCTGACTAGCCGGAAACAGTCAACTAGCTGGGCAGCACGCCGTGCGCCCTATGCCCTGGGCCCGTTAGCGTTCAGCCGTATAAGCGAATTCACCTCACTTCATACTTTAGCCCGCCTAAATAGGAATAACATTACAAACCCTTTTTTGTCTTTGACGGGAACTGTCAAGCGGATTTGTTGCATCAGCTTCAAGAACCGCTGCTTCTGTTTTTTCGTTTGTTAGCAGTCTTGGGTCGAATTTCCAGTCTTGTGAAGACTTTTGGAGGTATCAACGAATGTGGGACGAGTTACACAGCATCTACCTAAGAACCGTTCTGTGTACAGTCGTGCTGAACTTGATGCATTCTTCATTAGTAAATGGCGCTCAGCTCCTAAAAATGTTCTGTGCATTACTAACAACGCGACTATATGGATGTTTCACAAGCTGCTGCTGCTGATTAAGTGTTTGAACAGGCTAAATATCTTAGGTCATGATTTCTTACTCACCCCCAGGTTGGAATCTGTGTATCCCTTCTGTATGTGTTCAGAGTAAATCCTGTGTGCAAGTGTGAGAACGTTTTCTAGATGTTCGCGTAGTGTGTAGCTAAGGTGGGATGTGGGTACCAGCCCAGTATTCCCCTAGTAGAATGTGGGAAAACGCCTAACAAGGCTCAGCAGTCCTTATTAAACCGCCGAGTGGATTTAGTCGTGGTCATGTTTGCCTGCTCCAGTCCCAGAAGCGGCGCAGCAACGCGCTTGGCTATCCATACTTCGTTTTTATTGCATTTCTTTCTAGTCTGTCTGTCTGTCTGTTTGGTAGAAATTTTGCAACTGATTTTGAACTAATTTCCTGATGAGCTAGAGACCTGAAATTTTAAACTTTGCTCAGAACTGGATGACAGTGCCATATGAACTCCCTTCCTTGTCCGGAGCCGGCCGCTGTGGCCGAGAGGTTCTAGGCGCTTCAGTCCGGAACCGCGCGACTACTACGGTCGCAGGTTAGAATCCTGCCTCGGGCATGGATGTGTGTGATGTCCTCAGGTTTGTTAGGTTTAAGTAGTTCTAAGTTCTAGGGGAGTGATTACCTCAGATGTCAAGTCCCATAGTGCTCAGAGCCCATTCTAATTTTTACCTTCACGGTCTTTCCGCGAGACATCAATAGGAGGGAGAAATATATTTGTTGAGTCAAGTGAAGAGAAATTGAAATAAACCTTAAATCTGCCACATTGAAAAGTGAAATTTCACGCAAAAGAGTAAAAAATAGAAAATTATTACTCGTAGTTAAGTAGAAATGAATTTTTCGCAACCCACGCTCTCATCTCTCGCTTAAATTTATAAAGTAAATTCTCCTATCACCGTACAGATTCCTAATTCCAGACACATAGGAAATACTTGTCGGATCCAAAAACAAAAAAGCGTGGATTGTGATAAATCAAAGAATATCGGTGTTCTATCAAATGGCGATCCTAGTCCAATGATGACAGCATTCCAGAAGCTCTCTGAAAGCAAACGACCGTGTCTCTTATCGAAGGTCGTTGGGTAGCGCGATCCTCTGGGTTGAGTGCAGGATTCCGTTGCGTGTGACTCACGTAGTCTGCGTCAGCGTAGCCAAGAAGTGTCAGGAAGCTCTTTACGCGCACTTGAGTGCCTTTGGGTGTGGACGGCGAGAAGCTGGCAGAATGTTGCTCAGAATGAAAACAGTCCTTCGTTGTCACAACGAAATTCTGAATAAGATCGAAATATCGTGACCAATGTGTATAGTACAGGACGGACGTGTCGTATACATCAGCCATAGAAGTGAATAATAGAAGAAAATGTAATGGAAACCAAGTCTACATTAAGAAGAGTACAAGCAAAAATTGTAATTTGCTGTAATTTGTCGTCTCTTTTTTCAATTCGTTGATAATGATGACGATCTGACTTCATAGTCCAAGACTGCTTCATTATGGGCGTCAGAGTAGTACTGAACAGGAGACAAGTATGTATCTGAAGACTTGTCAGAGAACATCGAAATTCAGTAATTTAAAAACAAATTTTAATGGATGTGGTCGTGTGACATGGCGTTGTCGTGATAGGGCATCCACTTGTCTGCCATGTCCAGTCTCACTCGATTCACCCTGTTCTTGAACCTTTCAAGGACACCTTCGTTATACATTTTGTTGAAGTCTGTCCTGATCTATATGCACGATACCCCTACTGTCCAAAAAGCAAATCTCTGATTTGCTCTTGCGAGTTTTCGACCCAGGAGATGTCTCAGTGTGCCACTCCTCACTTTGCCCCTCTGTCTCTGGCTGGTACTCAAAAATCCAGGATTAATCACCTGTGACCACACTATTGAGCCGTTTGTGATCATTGGCAGTTCTCTCAAGAAAATCAGTGCACTCGTTTCTTCGACTGTCCTTCTGCTCATATGTGAGGTTTCTCGGTACCATTTTGGCGAAAACCTTTTGCATGCGCAAAACATCGATCAAAATTTGATGCACAGTGAAAGTGTTAAACAGGTCGCCCACCAACTTCATTGTTAAACGTCGGTCTGGTCTCACAAGAGCATGCACACGTTCAACGTTTTCGTCGCATTTTGAAGTTGAATATCTCCCTGAGCGAGGTTCATCTTCAAAGTGTCCTCGGCCTTCCAAATATGATTTGTGCTAACGTAAAACTTAAATTCTTGATAAGTACTGTTCCCTCACAGACCTTTTCCAACTTTTCAAAGGTCACACTCGCGGATTCCCCAAGTTTAATACAAAACTTAATGGCATAACGTTTCTCTAAATTCCACTGTTACATTTTCGTTACACAAAAAAAAAAAAAAAAAAAAAAAAAAAAAAAAAAAAAAAAAAACACAACCGCACTGACGGCGCTCTCAAAAATCCCGTAACAGCTGTAAGGAGCTGAAACATGGACTGCGAATCTCGAAGGGATGAACACACTGGTCTACACAAGCAGAACAACACAGCGCTGCCAGTTCGCTCACAGTGTTGTCGGTCTCTCTACTTTTTTCACTCACCGCGTATATTCCTTAAATTCCAATTATACCAAAGGCTTTCCTGTTGTCAGGATAGGAACCACAGTTAGTTAAAAGATGACAATACGAAAACAAGAACCGCGAAGTGGTGGATTCAACCGATGGAGGAGGTGGCTACGTGTCATCCGTGTTAGTCACTTGTTTTTATTGGAGTACCTGAAAGGATTCCATGGTGGCGGTGTTGGCATTGCTGATCGAACTTTGTTACTTGTGCCTTTAACCATTTTTTCTCTCACTGGCACATCGAATTCCTCCTTACCAGCAGGGAAAAACACTGATAATCAGCCGGCCGCTGTGGCCGAGCGGTTCTAGGCGCTTCAGTCCGGAACCGCGTGACTGCAGCGGTCGCAGGTTCGAATCCTGCCTCGAGCATGGATGTGTGTGATGTCCTTAGGTTAGTTAGGTTTAAGTAGTTATAAGTCTAGGGGACTGATGACATCAGATGTTAAGTCTCATAGTGCTTAGAGCCATTTGAACCATTTTAACCACTGATAATCCAAAACATTACGACCAATTTCTCAATAGCGTGTTGGTCCACCACAGGAACACAATACAACAGCGATTTAACATTACGTGGAATCGACACGTTCTTAAAAGACTTCCAGAAGTATGTCTACCACGGGTCACGCAGTTCCCGTGTATCACTAGCCGGCGATTTGGGGAGGGAGGCGGCTGATGCACGATTGTGTACCAGAAGTGATCCATCGAGCTCAGATCAGGTGAATTTTGTGGGCATGACATCAACATGAGTTCACTATCATGCTCTTCAAACCACTGCAGCTCGATTCTGGGCTGCGAGTCTTCCTGTTGGAAGATGCCTTCGCCATCGAAGAAAACATCAAACATGAAGGGATGCAGATAGTTCGCAATAATGTTCACGTTGTCCACAGCTATTACGGAGTCCTCGATTACTACCTTAGGCCCCATGGAAGCCCAGGTGGAGGTCCCCCGAAGTATAACACTTTCCTTACCAGCCTGTCTCCATGACGCGGTACATGTTTTGAAAACCCGTTTGTCTGGATAACGCCATAACCGGACAAGGTCATCGACCTGGTACAACAAGAAACGTAATTCTTTCGACCCGACGACACGTTTCCATTGATCCTCGGTCCAATCTCGATGGTCTGGAGCCCAGGTATTCGTAATTGACTATGTCACTGGATCAACGTGGGAACATGCAGAGGTCGTCTGCTGCGGAGCCCTATGTTTAAATATGTGCGCTGAACGGTATGCTCCAAAACATTTGTACCTGCACCAGCATTGTACAGGGCTACTATAAATGATACATTCGCTTTCAGGGCTCTATATTTTCCGAACTATTACACGTACAAATATGATTGTTACATGAATAGACCCGTAAACTCACCGGGTTTGCATTTTGCACTCTACAAACGTTCTTTGGTCTCACGACACACGAAAAACGCTCAAGCGGTAGTCAAGTTCGTTCCATATCTTACGTAGCAGCATCTTGCCAGTGGTCATGGGAGCGGTATTGATGCGTTCTTTTGAGCAATTCTAATGTTCTTGGCAGTGGGGTGCACAAACAAGGTCCTTAACGTAATCCCAAAGGAAAAATTCACAAGGCTTTAGGTCAGGCGACTTGAGGGCCACTAACAATGGGCTGTACAAACTTCCCCCGCCGAATTGAGTCATTTTGGCAGGATGTGTAGGGAACGACTAGGACTTCAACATACAGTAGGTAAAGGGAAGGATGCAACTCACAACCGTTTAGGAGAAAATCGAGTTTGAAAATTGTAGGCATACTTACATGCTTTGCAGGACAGCTATTCCTCAAAGAATCCGCAGCCAAGCAAGTGAGCGCCTAGTTTCATAATCACAAAGTCTGGGGATCGAATTACGTTGTCGGTGTTTTATTTTTTTATTTTTTATTTTATTTATTTATTTATTTTTGCTTTCCCATGTAAATCTAACTATACATTTATTACGACCGTGCAATTTATTGGTCCTCGATCATTCATTTATTATTTTCCTGGTCTATATTCTGGAGAAAAAAGAGTAAGAGAGAACTTTTTATTTCTTTAGGAGATTAGAAATAAAAAAGGTACACATGAGAACTTTCAGTCAGATCAGTAAGCCGTTTTATTTATATAAATGTACCCATATTTATGGCAATTATTATGTTTAACACGTGGAGAGCTGCAAAAATCTGTATGATACTGACTGACAAACTAAACAATAATTGTCGTGACATACAACACATGTAGTGAAAGCCGAATTTTTGTACGTGTGTGGTTTTTCAGTGTGTCTATTGCAAAACAAACTTTGTTTAAATTCATAAACGCTTCACGATCTTCACACAGTTTCGCGGTGTCCCAGGCATGTTGAAGCATATCACAGGATATTGGCGCAGATAGCTCACAAAAAAGTAGTGCCGCCAGCGCGTTTCGATCCCGAGACCGTGCAGTTATGAAACTAAGAGCTTACTCGGGCGGGGTAGCCGCCCCTTCAGGGGCGCCTTGCCACGGTTCGCATGGCTCCCTCCGTCGGAGGTTCGAGTCCTCCCCCGGGCATGGGTGTGTGTGTTATCCTTAGCGCAAGTTAGATTAAATTAGATTGAGTAGTGTGTAAACCTAGGGACCGATGACTTCAGCAGTTTGGTCCCATACGAACTTACCACAAGTTTCCAAATACGAGCTTACTGACTCGGCTACGGCCTCCTTGTATACTAGCAACCCTTCAAATTATATTGTTGTTGTTGTTGTTGTCTTCAGTCCTGAGACTGGTTTGATGCAGCTCTCCATACTACTCTATCCTGTGCAATCTGCTTCATCTCCCAGTACCTACTGCAACCTACATCCTTCTGAATCTGCTTAGTGTATTCATCTCTTGGTCTCCCTCTACGATTTTTACCCTCCACGCTGCCCTCCAATGCTAAATTTGTGATCCCTTGATGCCTCAAAACATGTCCTACCAACCGATCCCTTCTTCTAGTCAAGTTGTGCCACAAACTTCTCTTCTCCCCAATCCTATTCAATACCTCCTCATTAGTTACGTGATCTACCCATATAATCTTCAGCATTCTTCTGTAGCACCACATTTCGAAAGCTTCTATTCTCTTCTTGTCCAAACTAGTTATCGTCCATGTTTCACTTACATACATGGCTACACTCCAAACAAATACTTTCAGAAACGACTTCCTGATACATAAATCTATATTCGATGTTAACAAATTTCTCTTCTTCAGAAACGCTTTCCTTGCCATTGCCAGTCTACATTTTATATCCTCTCTACTTCGACCATTATCAGTTATTTTACTTCCTAAATAGCAAAACTCCTTTACTACTTTAAATGTCTCATTTCATAATCTAATTCCCTCAGCATCACCCGATTTAATTTGACAACATTCCATTATCCTCGTTTTGCTTTTGTTGATGTTCATCTTATATCCTCCTTTCAAGACACTGTCCATTCCGTTCAACAGCTCTTCCAAGACCTTTGCCGTCTCTGACTGAATTACAATGTCATCGGCGAACCTCAAAGTTTTTATTTCTTCTCCATGAATTTTAATACCTACTCCAAATTTTTCTTTTGTTTCCTTTACTGCTTGCTCAATATACAGATTGAATAACATCGGGGAGAGGCTACAACCCTGTCTCACTCCTTTCCCAACCACTGCTTCCCTTTCATGCCCCTCGACTCTTATGACTGCCTTCTGGTTTCTGTACAAATTGTAAATAGCCTTTCGCTCCCTGTATTTTACCCCTGCCACCTTCAGAATTTGAAAGAGAGTATTCCAGTCAACATTGTCAAAAGCTTTCTCTAAGTCTACAAATGCTAGAAACGTAGGTTTGCCTTTTCTTAATCTTTCTTCTAAGATAAGTCGTAATGTCAGTATTGCCTCACGTGTCCCAATATTTCGACGGAATCCAAACTGATCCTCCCCAAGGTCCGCATCTACCAGTTATTCCATTCGTCTGTAAAGAGTTCGCGTTAGTATTTTGCGGCTGTGACTTATTAAACTGATAGTTCGGTAATTTTCACATCTGTCAGCACCTGCTTTCTTTGGGATTGGAATTATTATATTCTTCTTGAAGTCTGAGGGTATTTCACCTGTCTCATACATCTTGCTCACCAGCTGGTAGAGTTTTGTCATGACTGGCTCTCCCAAGGCCGTCAGTAGTTCTAATGGAATGTTGTCTACTCCGGGGGCCTTGTTTCGACTCAGGTCTTTCAGTTCTCTGTCAAACTCTTCACGCAGTATCTTACCTCCCATTTCGTCTTCATCTACATCCTCCTCCATTTCCATAATATTGTCCTCAAGTACATCGCCCTTGTATAAACCTTCTATATACTCCTTCCACCTTTCTGCCTTCCCTTCTTTGCTTAGAACTGGATTGCCATCTGAGCTCTTGATATTCATACACGTGGTTCTCTTCTCTCCAAAGGTCTCTTTAATTTTCCTGTAGGCAGTATCTATCTTACCCCTAGTGAGATAAGCTTCTACATCCTTACATTTGTCCTCTAGCCATCCCTGCTTAGCCATTTTGCACTTCCTGTCGATCTCATTTTTGAGATGTTTGTATTCCTTTTTGCCTGCTTCATTTACTGCATTTTTATATTTTCTCCTTTCATCAATTAAATTCAGTATTTCTTCTGTTACCCAAGGATTTCTAGCAGCCCTCGTCTTTTTACCTACTTGATCCTCTGCTGCCTTCACTACTACATCCCTCAGAGCTACCCATTCTTCTTCTACTGTATTTCTTTCCCCTATTCCTGTCAATTGTTCCCTTATGCTCTCCTTGAAACTCTGTACAACCTCTGGTTCTTTCAGCTTATCCAGATCCCATGTCCTTAAATTCCCACCTTTTTGCAGTTTCTTCAGTTTTAACCTACAGGTCATAACCAATAGATTGTGGTCAGAGTCCACATATGCCCCTGGAAATGTCCTACAATTTAAAACCTGATTCCTAAATCTCTGTCTTACCATTATATAATCTATCTGATACCTGTTAGTATCTCCAGGATTCTTCCATGTATACAACCTTCTTTTATGATTCTTGAACCAAGTGTTAGCTATGATTAAATTATGCTCTGTGCAAAATTCTACCAGACGGCTTCCTCTTTCATTTCTTAGCCCCAATCCATAATCACCTACTATGTTTCCTTCTCTCCCTTGTCCTACTGACGAATTCCAGTCACCCATGACTATTAAATTTTCATTCTCCCTTCACTACCTGAATAATTTCTTTTATCTCATCATACATTTCATCAATATCTTCATCATCTGCAGAGCTAGTTGGCATATAAACTTGTACTACTGTCGTAGGCATGGGCTTTGTATCTATCTTGGCCACAATAATGCGTTCACTATGCTGTTTGTAGTAGCTTACCCGCATTCCTATTTTCCTATTCATTATTAAACCTACTCCTGCATTACCCCTATTTGATTTTGTATTTATAACCCTGTATTCACCTGACCAAAAGTCTTGTTCCTCCTGCCACCGAACTTCACTAATTCCCACTATATCTAACATTAACCTATCCATTTCCCTTTTTAAATTTTCTAACCTACCTGCCCGATTAAGGGATCTGACATTCCACGCTCCGATCCGTAGAATGCCAGTTTTCTTTCTCCTGATAACGACGTCCTCCTGAGTAGTCCCCGCCCGGAGATCCGAATGGGGGACTATTTTACCTCCGGAATATTTTACCCAAGAGGACGTCATTATCATTTAATCATACAGTAAAGCTGCATGTCCTCGGAATAAATTACGGCTGTAGTTTCCCCTTGCTTTCAGCCGTTCGCAGTACCAGCACAGCTAGGCCGTTTTGGTTAATGTTGCAAGGCCAGATCAGTCAATCATCCAGACTGTTGCCCCTGCAACTACTGAAAAGGCTGCTGCCCCTCTTCAGGAACCACATGTTTGTCTGGCCTCTCAACAGATACCCCTCCGTTGTGGTTGCACCTACGGTACGGCCATCTGTATCGCTGAGGCACGCAAGCCTCCCCACCAACGGCAAGGTCCATGGTTCATGGGGGGCAAATTATATTAGTAAACCTAAAATTTTCAAACTCTATTTTCTCGAAAACGGTTGAGAGTTGCGTCCTCCTCTTTATTTGTGGTTTATTGTGGTTTGAAGTGCTAGTCAGAGATTATCAGACCGTGTTTGACCTCGAAGGGCGTGGTGATAAGTCAGAAAGGGACCTGAATGTTCATCGAAAGTCGTGGTGGAAGAGACATTGTGTTCTAACTATACAAGATTAGCTTAGGTTCGACCAACGGCCTTGGCGCAGTGGTAACACCGGTTCCCGTCAGATCATCGAAGTAAGCGCTGTCGGGCTGAGGTAGCACTTGGATGGTTAACCGTCCGGTCTGCCGAGCGCTGTTGGCAAGCGGGGTGCACTCGGCCCTCGTGAGGCAAACTGAGTAGCTACTTGATTGAGAAGTAGCGGCTCCCGACTCGTAAACTGACCATACGGCCGGGAGACCGGTGTGCTGGCCACAAGCCCCTCCATATCAGCATCACTTGGCGCCTGTGGGTTGAGGATGACACGGCGGCCCGTCGGTACCGTTAGGCCATCATGGCCTGTTCGGGCGGAGTTTAATTTTAGCTTAGGTTCCGTATGTAATGTTGCGTTGTGCAGTTTCTATTTTAAATCGTCATTCAACCTTAGTTGAGATCTTACACAGCTCATTGATGATTAGAGGGCACAGATAAATAACTGAATCATTTGGCATTTCGTCGTGAATTGGCAGTACGTTAACGATTTAATTGTTGGTTTTGTGGTTTTGGATTGGTGTAAATCTTTAATCTGTGTGGAGTCCAATTTAGTGTTCCGATGTTTTGGAATAATGATGTGGCCCAGGACCCACTCACGGTGAAGAGCGGTGTCTGGTTGGATTGTGGTGATTGGTTGTATGGAAATTGCTGTGAGTCCGTAGTGACGACTCATTTGCGTATTATGGTAAAGGCCTGCACAATTCTTTACGATGACGAATTATAGGTTCATAGTACAGCATAATTGGCACGAATTGTGTAAATATTTTAACCTGATATTATTACATTGTTCGAAATAGTAAAGGAACCATTAAGACGAGCCACAAACAGTGCTAACCTGATTTTATTACATTGTTTGAAATATTAAAGGAACCATTAAGACAATTACTTAAAAGTAAAAAATCTGTGGCGAGTGTCCGAAATCTTGAACAGTTCACGGGATAAATATCAGCAGCCAACGCCTGATGGTTTATAAAGTCTGATTAGTTCTTTAAGGGCCAGGGCACACGGACACTCTTACACGTGAAATAATTGTACTGCGGCTTTAAGATATGAAGGACGTGTTATTTATAAAAAATAAAATCCCAGGTCCCCGATCTCCTAATTTTTCCCGTAAGATATTTAAGAAACGATTTCATGATATCCATGCAAAAAATGCAAAGACATGATAAAAGGAAAACAATAAAATGTATGTGAGTAATAGCGTCAACAGCAGCTAATAAGAAAGAAATATTATTAATTTTATAGTGAGAATAGGTTCGAAATAACAGGAAAAACAGTACTGCTGACAAAGTTTTAAACTCTACTGTTGAGTAGCTGGTTTTGTGTAAAAATAATTGTAATTACATTAACGAAAAAAGATCGATAGGATGATATCAGAACAATTCCAATAACGGTAAATAAGTATACGTGATGTACTAGATGCCATTCGGATAAAGATTATCGAAGAGATATTATTGAACAATTTATTTTAATAAAACATAAGAAGAAGCGTAAATAGTATATCGCTGACTCTGATGTATAATGTATCTTTGCTTGGTTGTAGAGAAAATAAGGAACAAACGACAGAGTAAATCTATCTAGTCTTGCGGAAACATGAATAAGCAACTAAATCGGAAACTTTAAAATTTAGTGAACATTTTGTATATTAGCTTATGTTAAAGCGTATGTTTTTCAAGGTCCTTAACGCGGAGATTATAGTGTTCAGTTTGTACTCAGAGTCAGGGATATAAATATGTTTTCTCAATTCGTTATCTTGTAATGTCATTATGTGGGATGTGCTGATTCCATAAGTTGCATGAAGAACTAGTTATAACCATCATTACAGCATGTGCTGTTACAACAGTCAATACGGTAGTCTGTTTAATGCAGGAGAAAGACCTCGATATATTTATCTCATACGAATAATTTTTGAAGTCTTAGAACTGTAATCACTAATTAGAATACTACTTCAGACGAGTTATTGCGGGACTGTTAGTGCTGGTGTTTAGCGATAATCTTGTGTTGGGAAGAAGGGAAGTGAGGAAACATAACTTACACGGCTCGTAACACTTGCCTTTGTACACTACAGTTCAAAGCCAGAAAACGCTTTATCCATCATTATAGAAAGTGTCGATTGACCAGCAGCAACCAGTCGCAAAATCATGTTTTCTTTATTTACTTTTGCAAATCGATTTCAACTGATTAGCAGCCATCATCGGTGCTTTCAACGTATATGTTCCCTGAGTAGTAACACTGTCATAAGCAGAGGTCAAACATAAAGTGATCACTTCATGTTTGACCTCTGCTTATGACAGTGTTACTACTTATTTGCAAAAGTACATAAAGAAAACATGATTTTACGACTGGTTGCTGCTTATTTGGTAATTTTATGGTTTACGGTCGCTGCACAACTTGGGAACCATAGGGAGCCCACTATTCAGATTGCTAAGTGACAGGGCATACCCTTCCTGTATCGTTACAATATCTAAAAGTTTGCTTGTGAGTAATTGTAACTTAGTTTGTATCCTACTTACGTTTAATGATCCCCCATTATGTTCTTGTGGATTTTCTGTCACTTATCAGCTTATGTAAGTTCTCGTAGAGGTGATATAACTCATCATCAGAATGTGAGGATGTTGGTGAACGGACTAGACATGAAAATATCTCTTGTTTATATATAGGATGAACCAAAATTCTACGGACAACATTTCTTACTTTCTTCAGGGATATTTTCTGAGTATTTTGGTATAAGGAAGCTGCAGCCTCCGCTAACTCGTTACAGAACAATTACATTTCCTACGATTTCTTACCACTGTTTATCTTTGTATCGGTATTGAAATGAAAATACCCGCTCAATAGTGCAAATGTTGACGACGGTATACACTGTACATCTTGCTAGGAAACAAATTTATTACGCTCATTCAACGCACTTGTTGTTGGCGATAGTAATGCCCTCTTTCCTCTTCGCTGTCTAACTTATGTTCAGTGTTGCTCAGTTCTGTCTGAGGTTTAGTTTTTCGACAGAGTTATTAGTGATACCCAGCAGTAATACTAGGTTTACTGACGTACAGAGGGCCGATATGCCATTCCTTACGTGTTTCTGTTGTGGTGTTTAGTCCGAAGACTGATTTGATGCAGCTCTCCACCATATCCTATCTTGTGAAAACCTATTCATCTCTGATTAACTGCTGCAACCTACGAGTACATCCTTCTGGATCTGCTTACTGTATTAATCTCTTTGTCCCCCTCTACGTTCTTTACCCCCCAAACTTCCCTCCAGTACTAGATTAGTGATCCCTTGAAGTCTCACAATGTGTGTATCAACCGAGCCCTTCTTCTAGTCATGTTGCCGCAAATTTCTTTTCTCCCCAGTTCTATTCGGCACCTCCTCATTTGTTACGTGATCTACCCACCTAACCTCCAGTATTCCTCTGTAGCACTACATTTCAAAATCTTCTATTCTCTTCTTGCCTAAACTGTTTATCGAGTATGCATCACTTCCATACATCGCTATGCTCCATGCAAGTCCATTCGGAAAAGACTTCTTGACACTTAAATCTACATTCGATGTTAACAAATTTCTGTCCTTCAAAAACAATTTTCTTTCCATTGCCAGTCTACATTCTATATGTTCTTTACTTCAGCCATCATCAGTTACTTTGCTGCCCAAATAGCAAAACTCATCTACTACTTTAAGTGTCTCATTCCCAATTTAATTCCCTTAACATCACCTGATTGAACTCGTCCCTTGTTTTGCTTTTGTTGATATTTATCTTATACTCTCCTTTCAAGACACTATCTATTTCGTTCAACTGCTTTTTCAAGTCCTTGCTGTCTCCGAGAGAATTACAGTGTCACTGACAAACTTCGAAGTTTTTATTTCTTTTCCCTGGACTTTGATACCCATCCCAAAAGTTTTTTGATTTCCTTTACTGATTGTTCAGTGTGCGGATTAAGTAACGTCGGAGATGGGCTACAACCCTACAACCCTGCCTCACTCCCCTCTCTACCACTGCTTCCCGTTCATGTCCCTTGACTCTTATAACTGGCATCTGGTTTCTGTACAATTTGTAAATAACATTTCGCTCCCTGTATTTATCCCTGCTACCTTCATAATTTCAAAGAGAGTATTTCAGTCAACACTGTCAAAAGCTTTCTCTAAGTCTACAAACGCTATAAACGTAGCTTTGTCTTTCCTTAACCTGTCTCATAACGGAAGTCGCAGGGTCAGTATTGCCTCGCGTGTTGCTACATTCCTCCGGAATCCAAGCTGATCTTGTCCGAGGTCGGCTTCCACATGTTGCAGCTCATCCACGTAGACTCAATGTAATGGAAGAACGGCACACAAGGACGCTACGTTGAGCTATTACTGCAGCGACAGCAACAGCACAACAGTATTTTGCATCTCCCTGAGGGTTGTTGCATTACTGTGCATTTTCTGTTTCACGTTTCGGTGATTTCAGGCTTTTTCACTGTTGTGGAGGTATTTTCACAGAAACACAGGTGATAACGATAACGAACCAAATAAATCATAATTACATTATTACGCTGTAAGGAGCGACTGCAGCCACGCATCCCGTATTCCAAAATATTTAAAAAATATCATTGAGCAGATTCTGTCGTCTGTGGGTTTCGGATTCATCCTGTACACCCTTCATCTTTGCCTAGCTGAGATAGTGCTCCGTATCTAATGCCTTTAACGTCAACAAGACAAAAAGCATTGTAGATCAGTTTCTAGCTGGTTTTGGTGGTTGCATAAGAATATATTAGTCCATAGGAAGCCACAGACATTTAGCAGAGTATAAACTCGTTTTAAAGGTGTACGCTTAAGGATCTGGAGGCGACGCACGACGAAAACGCATGGTGGTCTCGACTTGCAGTGTTGTCTCAGCAAGAAATCATGTTGAAGGATGCGATGACGCAATGTTACGCGCTTCCGCACTGCATATGGGCTCTGCACCGCTGGAGGCGGCATCAAGGCAGACGGCATTGCCCCGACTGCAGCCGAATTGCGTAAGCTCGGACGCCACGGCGACACACCTCCCGTCAGCCTTCCGGGAACCATACTTCGGTTAGCATTCAAGGAACAACTGGCGCGTGCTGCGTGAAGCTCGTGCAACATGGCCAGCGATGAGAGAATCTGAAATTGTAAGGAACTGGAAATGACGTGTCTTCTTGGGTGGTATGATGACGCGAAGGAGATGCCTAATCTGATATCGGAAGTTCACTTGCATGCTCCGTTGAAAAGGCATTATAATCTGTGACGGTTTGGTATCATGTAACCTGTAGATCATACGCAGAGCTCATACCTGTCTGAGTCAAGTGAAAATCATAAATGTTTTCGTAAGAAACTAACACAAAGTAATACGAGATTTCAGCATAACCATGTCATTCGTAACACATATCACAAAATGATAACACAACGCATTAATTTCTGGATAAAATAAATATGAGAGGGGTAGTCGTGATTTCTTAATTATCGCACCAGAAAAATAAAATTATGCAATTTTTTTTTGTTCACTGTTACATGTATGTAAGTATGGTGCACATTGGATACAATTTACCATAGCGCCGGAACACATCACTTGTGGAGACAAAAAAAATGGCGTACCAAATGATAAAAGTGAGATGGGATGCGCCAGTGTGGTTTATTTCCACTAGCGGAGGGGGGGGGGGTTACGGCACTATGTCGAACGGTTTCAGGGGTACTATGGCTGTAGACATGTATCCGCAGATACACATAAAACAATTGCGTAAGTTAATTTTTTTGCTGTGTAATAATTAAAACATTATGACAACTCTTCGGTCTTGTCTTCACGACCACTATCCTACAGAGATGTGTGCCCTTTACTAGACATACCATATACACTGTAACTTTACGTAGACCTATAATGAGGAGATCCTGGGGGGTGTGAAACATGCCAGAAAGGAAAAAAAATCTACTTAAAAAGTTAATGGTATGCTAAAGCTATTTCTACAAATCCTAAGTCAAATGATGCTCAACAACGTGGGAAAAAGAACATTATACTTTGAAGCGCAAAAGAAACTGGTATGAGCATGAGTATTCAAATACAGAGATACGTAAGCAGGCAGGTTATGGAGCTGCGATCAGCAACGCCTATATGCGACAACAAGTGTCTGGCGCAGTTGTTAGATCGGTTACTGCTGCTACAACAGCACGTTATCAAGATTTAAGTGAGTTTGAACGTGGCGTTATAGTCGGCGCACGACCGATGGGACACAGCATCTCCCAGGTAGTGGTGAAGTGGGCATTTTCCAGTACGACCATTTCACAAATATACCGCGAATATCAGGAATCCTGCAAAACATCAAATCTCCGACATCGCTGCGGCCAGAAAAAGACCCTGCAAGAACGGGACCAACGACCACTGAGGAGTATCGTTCAACGTGACAGAAGTGCAATCCTTCCGCAAATTGCTGCAGATTTCAATACTGGGCTATCAACAAGTGTCAGCGTGCGAATCATTCAACGAAACATCATCGATATGGGCTTTCGGAGCCGAAGGCCCACTCGTGTATCCTTGACGACTGCACGACACAAAGCTTTACGCCTCGTCTGGGCCCGCCAACAACGACATTGGACTGTTGATGGCTGGAAACATGTTGCCTGGTCGGAAGAATTGCATCGAGCGAATGCTCGTGTACGGGTACGGAAACAACCTTATGAACCCATGGACCCTGCATGTCAGCAGGGGACTATTCAAGTTGGTGGAGGCTCTGTAACGGTGTGAGGCGTGTGCAGTTGGAGTGAAGTGGGACTGCTGATGCGTCTAGATATGACTCTGGCAGGTGACACAAACGTAACCACCCTGTCTGACCGTCTACATCCATCTATGTCCGTTGTGCATTCCGACAGACTTTGGCAATTTCAGAAGTACAATGTGACACCCCGAACGTCCAGAATTGCTAGAGAGTGGCTCCAGGAACACTTTTCAGATTTTAAAAAGTTCCACTACACACCATATTCCCCAGACATGAACATTATTGAGCATATCCGGGGTGCCTTGCTACGTGCTGTTCAGAAGTGATCTCCACCCCCTCGTACACTTACGGATTTATGGACATTTAACTTAAATTGGCATAAACATATTTAAACGGAAGCAGCATAAGATAATTCCTGAACTCTATAGCCGGCCGCGGTGGTATCGCGGTTCTAGGCGCGCAGTCCGGAACCGTGCGACTGCTACGGTCGCAGGTTCGAATCCTGCCTCGGGCATGGATGTGTGTGATGTCTGTAGGTTAGTTAGGTTTAAGTAGTTCTAAGTTCTAGGGGACTGATGACCACAGCAGTTGAGTCCCATAGTGCTCAGAGCCATTTGAACCATTTTTGAACTCTATAGCCAAGCATTGTCAATGCAAAAATAGTTTACGAGGCTGATTCACGCAGATAGTATTACTGCCCTGAAGCTATGTCAAAGTCAGATGTTGCGTAGTATTTATGTCATGTGATATGCATTCTTATTAATGGTAAGTACATCAATTGATTTTGCTAAGAAACTCATCAATGATTTAGAAAAAATTTGACTATCAATAAAACCTTTTTGACGCCCTTAGTAAGTAATCTCTTTGTAACTAAAACTTTTAATGGTTGCTGGCATGTTATTGAAAGTATCTATTCCTGAATAATGGACACCTTCCTGAAACAACGCCCAAGACTTTAATTTTTTTAAAGACCTTTGCTGATCATGGTACTGAAATGAGCTATTAGTTTGAAAGAAAGAGGCAAAACATTGAGGCAAAACTTTCTGAGAAGCAGTAATTAGTATACCACGTTCCCTGAACAGGCTTCTACAAGATGTCCTTAAACTAACACCACTAATACACTACTGATGTTATGAACTAACGAATCTACAATCGTCCAGACGCAACTGTGGGTTCTTAGATTGGTCTGGGAGATGGATAATCATAACTGCAACGCACGAAACATTAGTTAACTTTACTACAAGAATGAGAAAAAGATTTACTTAACTTCAAACAATCCATTTCCACAGGTATCTGTCGAATATTTACAACTGTCTTTCAACAGTAAAGCATCACTTGATGCGAAAAGTTACAAACTCTTCTCTTGAACCGCGAGTTCAACATTTAAAAAGGTACAGCTCCTTCTGAATAGTACTGGCGCGCTAATTATGGCGGTGATGACTGCTTCATGGCAGGTCAAGAACCGGATGGAGCGACTCCATGCTCGGCTCTATATCGACCTCTGGGCGATAGTACTGCGGTGCTGAGAGAGAGCGTGTGCCTTCAGGAGCGACTCAAATGTTCAAATGCGTGTGAATTCCTAAGGGACCAAACTGCTGAGGCCATCGGTCCCTAGACCTACACACTACGCGAACTAACTTATGCTAAGAGCAACACACACAGCCATGCCCGAAGGAAGACTCGAACCTCCGACGGGAGGAGCGGCGCTGTCCGTGGCATGGCGCCTCTAACAA
Source organism: Schistocerca gregaria (assembly GCF_023897955.1). Lineage (NCBI taxonomy): Eukaryota > Metazoa > Arthropoda > Insecta > Orthoptera > Acrididae > Schistocerca > Schistocerca gregaria. The sequence goes on from NC_064921.1 coordinate 757,377,227, forward strand.
CGCGCCCACTCCGTGAGCGGCCCCCATTCGTCGTTGTGGATTGTAGACAGACATCGGTAATATCAGTGGTATTGATGCACGTTGCCGGCTTTGATGTGGTACCGCTGTGAACGATACCAAAAAAGAGCCAAAAAATAATTGGAACAGACGCGAATGAAGATATATTCTAGCGGCGATACGGGCCGTAACTAGGAAAATACACTCCTGGAAATGGAAAAAAGAGCACATTGACACCGGTGTGTTAGACCCACCATACTTGCTCCGGACACTGCGAGAGGGCTGTACAAGCAATGGTCACACGCACGGCACAGCGGGCACACCAGGAACCGCCGTGTTGGCCGTCGAATGGCGCTAGCTGCGCTGCATTTGTGCACCGCCGCCGTCAGTGTCAGCCAGTTTGCCGTGGCATACGGAGCTCCATCGCAGTCTTTAACGCTGGTAGCATGCCGCGACAGGGTGGACGTGAACCGTATGTGCAGTTGACGGACTTTGAGCGAGGGCGTATAGTGGGCATGCGGGAGGCCGGGTGGACGTACCGCCGAACTGTTCAACACGTGGGGCGTGAGGTCTCCACACTACATGGATGTTGTCGCCAGTGGTCGGAGGAAGGTGCACGTGCCCGTCGACCTGGGACCGGACCGCAGCGACGCACGGATGCACGCCAAGACCGTAGCATCCTACGCAGTGCCGTAGGGGACTGCTCCGCCACTTCCCAGCAAATTAGGGACACTGTTGCTCCTGGGATATCGGCGAGGACCATTCGCAACCGTCTCCATGAAGCTCGGCTACGGTCCCGCACACCGTTAGGCCGTCTTCCGCTCACGCCCCAACATCGTGCAGCCCGCCTCCAGTGGTGTCGCGACAGGCGTGAATGGAGGGACGAATGGAGACGTGTCGTCTTCAGCGATGAGAGTCGCTTCTGCCTTGGTGCCAATGATGGTCGTATGCGTGTTTGGCGCCGTGCAGGTGAGCGCCACAATCAGGACTGCATACGACCGAGGCACACAGGGCCAACACCCGGCATCATGGTGTGGGAGCGATCTCCTACACTGGCCGTACACCTCTGGTGATCGTCGAGGGGACACTGAATAGTGCACGGTACATCCAAACCGTCATCGAACCCATCGTTCTACCATTCCTAGACCGGCAAGGGAACTTGCTGTTCCAACAGGACAATACACGTCCGCATGTATCCCGTGCCACCCAACGTGCTCTAGAAGGTGTAAGTCAACTACCCTGGCCAGCAAGATCTCCGGATCTGTCCCCCATTGAGCATGTTTGGGACTGGATGAAGCGTCGTCTCACGCGGTCTGCACGTCCAGCACGAACGCTGGTCCAACTGAGGCGCCAGGTGGAAATGGCATGGCAAGCCGTTCCACAGGACTACATCCGGCATCTCTACGATCGTCTCCATGGGAGAATAGCAGCCTGCATTGCTGCGAAAGGTGGATATACACTGTACTAGTGCCGACATTGTGCATGCTCTGTTGCCTGTGTCTATGTGCCTGTGGTTCTGTCAGTGTGATCATGTGATGTATCTGAGCCCAGGAATGTGTCAATAAAGTTTCCCCTTCCTGGGACAATGAATTCACGGTGTTCTTATTTCAATTTCCAGGAGTGTATAATGGCATTAGTGAATTGGCCAAAGGTTAGGTGGTCGCGACCACGTGCCTGGGAACGTGCACCTCGGAAGGGGCGTAGCCGAATGGCTGTTCGCCTGCTACTGTCGTGGGCATCTATGGAAAGTGGTTGAAGGACGGTGAAATCACATGTAGGCGACAAGTTGTTGGACGTCCATGCCTCGTCACAGATCTTGGAGATAGTAGCCTTGCCCGCTCTGTGCCAGGCCGTCAGTGACAGGCCACAATCTCAGAGTAGGGAAAAAAGAGACGGGAAATAGATCACGCCTATAAATTACGGGCCGGGGGTTTGTGGGCCCTGAGATGGCGCCCAGTAGCGTCACAGAGCTGTTCGGTCGTGCTCAGAAAAGGCGAATTTGGAGACCCACCCATCAATGCCTTGCCTTGCCCATAACACCTCCAGACTGCACTCAATCTCGCTTTGGGCAGTGGTCATAATTTTCTGATTGATCAGAGGATACGTGCATGTTTCTCTGTAGAATTGACTGTAGAAAAATGTAAAGCACAAAAGACTCGTTTACATGCTCTGCGTAACGTAAAAACACCACTGTTTCGTCTGCTTCTAGGGAGGCGACACCGACTTAATTAGTTTGCATTTGTACAACTACTGATACAGTAATTAGTGCATGTTCGTTTATCTGTGTAGAAGATCTGGCAATATAGTAACAGCAGTTCTGGAACTTTATTTCGGAAGGGGACACGCACTATTTGTCGGCAACTGGTACAAAAGTCCAGATATGTTCTACTGTTCGCATGACTTGGAAAGTACTTCAGTATCTACAGCCCGAGCGAATAAAAAAAAAAAAAGATAAAAAAACCCCGAACGCAAGGGGCAGAGAATTCCTTATTACCTCGAGGGGCACGCTAATGTCATTTACGTCTTCGTCTTGTTCATGTGTCATACAGCTGAAATTGCATCATTACGAAAAGCAGACCACCAAAGTAATCTAAAACTGAAACCGAAATGTGTGTTGCAATATGGTCAATTAGTGTGAGCAGTAGACAAGTGTGTAACGATAGTATGGACGAGTGTGGGAGTTGGAAGAAACATGAAATTATTTTCTCTCGCCGAGCGATTCTAGGCGCTACAGTCTGGAACCGCGCGACTACTACGGTCGTAGGTTCGTATCCTACCTCGGGCATGGATGTTTGTGATGTCCGTAGGTCAGTTAGGTTTAAGTAGTTCTAAGTTCTAGGGGGCTGATGACCTCAGAAGTTAAGTCCCATAGTGCTCGGAGCCATTTGAACCATTTTTTTTTTTTTATTTTCTCACACGCTAGACATTGGCGAACTAAATTTTAATTTTATTTAGTTAGCCCATACGGGAAAAAATCTATTACTGCCCATGTCCAACTTAACTCTTATATGTGAAGTTGTAAAGAACCATCACCAAGAAAGAAGAAAATCAGAAGGACGCCGAGCAGAAGAGGAACATCCCTAGCGACTATGGTGACGGCCTTTGTCAAGCAATGCTGAATCATTTCGAAAACAAACCAGTTTGCAACAAGAAAAAGAAGATGTTTTTGTAATCAATGCTACGTGATAATATAAAACTATAAGACAAAAAAAGAAAAAAGAAAAACCACTCACCACGAAGGAATTATCCGATCAGGATTAGGACAGAAGTCGTTAGCTATGGTGTACATGTACAGACAAACAAATGATTACAGCTTCATAAAAAGTGGATGAGTAATTTAAGAGAAAGAGCTACACAAACTGAGGAAGTCAATAGCGCGTTGATCCATCTCTGGCCTTTATGCAAGAAGTTATTCGGTCTGGCATTGGTTGGTACAATTGTTGGATGTCCTCCTGAGGGATATATCGAGTTAGCGCGTTAGATATCAAAATCCTGAGCTGATTGGAGGACCCTGACCATAATGCTCCAAACGTTCTCAGTTGGGGAGAGATCCGGCGACCTTGCCGGCCAAGGTAGGGTTTGGCAAGCACAAAGAACTTGCCCCCCTTGTAACAGCCGTGTACCGCAAGTCTCTAGAGGAACGGAAGGTTCCAAATGATTGGAAAAGAGCACAGGTAGTTCCAGTCTTCAAGAAGGGTCGTAGAGCAGATGCGCAAAACTATAGACCTATATCTCTGACGTCGATCTGTTGTAGAATTTTAGAACATGATTTTTGCTTGAGTATCATGTTGTTTTTGGAAACCCAGAATCTACTCTCTAGGAATCAACATGGTTCCGGATACAGCGGTCGTGTGAGACCCAACTCGCTTTATTTGTTCATGAGACCCAGAAAATATTAGATACAGGCTCCCAGGTAGAAGCCTCTTGACTTCCGGAAGGGCGTTCGATACAGTCCCGCACTGTCGCCTGACAAACAAAGTAAGAGCCTACGGAATATCAGACCAGCTGTGTGGCTGGATTGAAGAGTTTTTAGCAAACAGAACACAGCATGTTGTTCTCAATGGAGGGACGTCTACAGACGTTAAAATAACCTCTGGCGTGCCACAGGGGAGTTTTATGGGACCATTGCTTTTCACAATATATATAAATGACCTAGTAGATAGTGTCGGATGCTCCATGCGGCTTTTCGCGGATGATGCTGTAGCATACAGAGAAGTTGCAGCATTAGAAAATTGTAGCGAAATGCAGGAAGATATGCAGCGAATAGGCACTTGGTGCAGGGAGTGACAACTGACTCTTAAAATAGACAAATGTAATGTATTGCGAATACACAGAAAGAAGGATCCTTTATTGTATGATTATATGAGAGCGGAACAAACACTGGTAGCAGTTACTTCTGTAAAATATCTGGGAGTATGCGTGCGGAACGATTTGAAGTGGAATGATCATATAAAATAATTGTTGGTAAGGCGGGTACCAGGTTGAGATTCATTGGCAAAGTCCTTAGAAAATGTAGTCCATCAACAAAGGAGGTGGCTTACAAAACACTCGTTCGACCTATACTTGAGTATTGCTCATCAGTGTGGGAACCGTACCACATCGGGTTGACGGAGGAGATAGAGAAGATCCAAAGAAGAGCGGCGCGTTTCGTCACAGGGTTATTTGGTAACCGTGATAGCGTTACGGAGATGTTTAGCAAACTCAAGTGGCACACTCTGCAAGAGAGGCGCTCTGCATCGCGGTGTAGCTTCCTCGCCAGGTTTCGAGAGAGTCCGTTTCTGGATGAGGTATCGAATATATTGCTTCCCCATACTTATACCTCCCGAGGAGATCACGAATGTAAAATTAGAGAGATTCGAGCGCGCACGGAGGCTTTCAGACAGTCGTTCTTCCCGCGAACCATACGCGACTGGAACAGAAAAGGGAGGTAATGACAGTGGCACGTAAAGTGCCCTCCGCCACACGCCGTTGGGTGGCTTGCGCAGTATAAATGTAGATGTAGATGTAGTATAAGCTCTAGACGTGTACGGACGGGCATTATCTTGCTGAAATGTAAGACCAAGATGGCTTGCCGAAATGTAGAATAGCGTCAACATATCGCGGTGCTTTAATGGTGCCTGAGATTGCTTACAAAACAATCGTACGAGCCATGGTAGAATACTGCTCAATGATGTGCGACCGCGCCAAATAAAAGTAACAGTGCATGCTGAATGTATACAAAGAAGGCACCAAGAATGCTCACAGGTTTGTTCGACCGAAGGAATGGCGTCATGGGGACGCTGGAAAAGGAGACCTCTCAGACCACAGACGATAGACGCAAAGTATCCCGTGAAAAACGTATCATCCCAGAACAACCAGCTTTAATTGTGGAATCGAGTTCGCTCCGGCCCCGTAGGGACCGGAAAGACAAGATCATACTAATTATAAATCGCACAGGGGCGTTTAAGCGGTCTTTTATCCCGCGCAACGTACATGAATGGCATGGGAAGAAGCCCTGATAAGTGGTATAAGGGGAAATGCCTTTTGCCGTGCAATTCACAGCTGTTTGCAAAGCAGAAGTGTAGCTGTAGTACAGGAATAATACGCCAGGGGCGCTGCAGTAGACTCTCTTACCTTTCGTAATCGACTGATAAGTGGACCGCGCCTACTCGTCATCTCCAATATCGTACGAATTTATAGTATATACAGGGCTCGACCAGAAATGGAGTGAGTGTCCCAGATGGCCAGAAATAGCATTTTTGGCACTGGTCGGGCGAGGCAACAGCATCCATGTTAGAATACGCTCCACGCAGCTTTGGCGCAGCGGAAAGAGTGCAGAACGGTCATTCTAGGGTATTCGAGTGGGGTCCCTATGCGAAAACTTTTTTGCTTTTAATGTTTACGTAGTTACACTAAAAATAAATCGAAATAGCGATCAATATATTTAAGATTATTAATATTTTCATAATAGGCTTGAAAATAAAATGCAAGTAAAATTTGGGATTGGAAATAAGTTTCGAGAACTTTGTATAAAAAATTAGATACTTTTGTTGCATTAAAGTTGATGATTTACACGCACTAGGGTGAAATTCAGCGTAAAAACAGCACACGTTATAAACGCAGCATTTTTAGAATAACATGATTGTTTTAAAGTTTTTGTAGAAAAACAGCCTTCGCTTACATTCACAAAAGGTTCTCTCACGTCTTACAGTTCAGCTGCAAAAGACGAGTAACTTATCATTTCGCCAAATATTGGCGAGGGTAACTAGCGATATATAGTGGAATGTATTTCGAAGCACATTTCTCGAAGTGTGATTTCCTATTCCTTCTCTATGAGATAAGAACAGTTTTTACCTGACGATAAAAATATACGTCGTAGGGTTGGACTAGCGGATGCATTTGAGGGTGATCACTTTAATTCTGGACGATGGCAATCCTTCACCTTGAAAAAACTCGTCGTATATTTGTAGAGTTGTTTGTCCTCCCCACGAGACAGTTAACAGAAGACATTTGTTCTGCTTCACGTAAGGCTTTATCACATAGGTCAACTTTTTAAAGTTTTTCATAAAGCTTTGCAGGTTTCACAGATTTTGACGAAGTAATGACGACACTCCTATATTTTGCCGTGTCCTCGGCCACCCTTTTTTGAATCATTGAAGCAAAAGAGCCAGTACTCTCCTGCAGGTGTACATAGACTATTGACAACAATGTTCCAGAAAGAGTTACAGGACACTGTGCTATATACTAGTCGGTTACTTTGTTCATACTTCGGTTTATACGCAGTGTAAGTAGCTTAAAAATTGAAAAGAAAGTCCGCATGTAGGGAGTCGACCCCACGACCCTCGAACTGCCGTTCTGTACTGTTTCATCTTCGCTAAGGGCTGCCTGAAACTATCCTAGCATATATGGCTTATGTCTCTTCCTGCCCGGCTTTAAGTTTGGACCAGATCGGTGATAAGGTGTAGGCGCGGTTCCCTTGTGAGACTAGAATGTGTCTGGCACTGTTGGAGCGTAAGAGGCGTCAAGTGTCGATAGCGCTACGGCCAGGTTTCCGGCGAACGATCGCACGTTCGGTCGAGCACCGAGGCTGACGCTGCACCCAGCGGTGCAGTTGTATGCCGGGCACAAGCGAGTGCGCCTGCGCGCCGCGCGGCACGTACGCCGCGGCTCGGGCAGACACCTCGTCTGACGTAACGGGGGGTCTGGTCTACGCGGCGACACACCCGCAGCAGCGGAACTCAGGCGCGCCGCCGACCGACCGGTTTCTGCCAGCTGCGTGCACCCGCTCCAGTCACGTCCACCAGGACTGCTACGCCCAGCGGTGTCAATCGACGGACGCGATACCGCGAGAGCAGGCCGCCGCCCGTTCTGGCACGATCACTTCTCAGGATTCTATTTTCAGTCCGTTCTGCACGAGCAACTTTATGGCCATAAGCGACCACTCGTTAGGTGCAAGTCACATGCTTGAGAGTGAATCAGCCGCCAACCACGTCGCGAGTGGGTCAGTGGCGTCAATGACCAATTGAAGAGTGTAAATGGAAAAAAAGTTGTAGATGTTATTTTTCCACGTTTTCGGTGCTGTTGTGTCTCAGTACTCTGTTGCATTTCCATAGACTTGATCCAGGTACCAAAACACGGGGAAAGTCGTTCGAATATGCGTTAGTAGGAGGCTCATGGTCTTTGTGCCAAGCGCTACTTTCCTCTGGAGCTCCAAAATTTAAAAGATTTGAAACGTGGTGTACTACTAAACTTCTACTAGTTAAAAACTTAGTTCTATATTTCTGTACCTGTTCTGTCACAACTAAAACATAGTGTCTCAGTATTAATTGTGCTTGGAATAGAAACTTTCTTCGTGCTATTTTTACGAAAACTGTCGTTTTTGAGACCGTGGGTACGTACAAAATACAGGCTGATTCTTGCAGAGAAGAAAACAGAAATCAGCCACTGTTAATAATGCTACGTATTTATTTACACAAATACCGTTATTATCGGTATTGAACTGACAGGTTCCTCGGCAGACAGCTGCTCGTATTTACATTCCATTCTGATTTGGTTTCATTATTTGTTAACAAAAAACTGCCAGCAACAAATGTAATACAAACGTGAACAGCCGTCTGAACCTGTCGGTTCGTACCGGTAACGGCACTATTTGTATAAATAAATAGCATAATAAAAGTGTGTGCTTTCCCTTTCCTTCTTTGCAAGAAGCAGCTTGTAAAAACTTTCTTATTGCCACTAAGAACCAGTGAATTTCGGGGTATGCCACTTAAGATGTTCTTAATAAAGTATTTATTATCTATCTGATTTGATCCATTGTAAATAGTTTTTGAAGGCCTGCGACTGCAGATACAATAGGTTTGTTTATAAATAAATAAATCTTCTCCTACCAGTCACGATTTTTTCTTTATTTTACTATTCGCACGACGCGTTTCGAGAAATAATTCCCATTTTCAAGTGCGTTTTTTTGATGTGTATTAAGCCATTTCTTTTGACGTTGTCAGTGTGTGTGAGTCTGCTTCATTTTGTTGACTTTTACTGTAATACATAAGAAACACGCGATTTTTAGTTGGGTTGATACCCAACTAAAAATCGGGTTGGGTTGATACCCAACTAAAAATCGCGTGTTTCTTATGTATTTAAGTAAAAGTCAACAAAATGAAGCAGACTCACACACACTGACAACATCAAAAGAAATGGCTTAATACACACCATAAAAACGCACTTGAAAATGGGAATTATTTCTCGAAACGCGTCGTGCAAATAGTAAAATAAAGAAAAAATCGTGACTGGTAGCAGAAGATTTATTTATTTGTAAACAAACCTATTTATTATCTAATTTATCAAATGGTTTAAATGGCTCTGAGCACTATGGGACTTAACATCTGAGGTCATCAGTCCCCTAGAACTTAGAACTACTTACCTAACTAACCTAAAGACATCACATATATCCATGCCCGAGGCAGGATTCGAACCTGCGACCGTAGCGGTCGCGCGGTTCAAAACTGAAGCGCCTAGAACCGCTCGGCCACAACGGCCGGCTCTAATTTATCTCTTTTTTTTTAGATGACACGGTGAGCAACGTAATTCTGTGGTATCAGAATACATTCTTATTTCCTGGGTACAAAACAGATGTGTACAAACAGAGATAGGTTCGTTTTTCATTCTTCTGATAAATGTCAGATTTGGCATTTAGATTTCCACTCTTCAGTTCACTGCGGCGATTGTGTAGTACAAGTCTGGAGTAAGCAGCAGACTGCGCATGTGCAGAAACAAGCAGCTGAGGCGTCATCTAATGAGCCTTTACGATTCGGAAGCAGAGAAGAACGGTTGCGCTCCTAGTCGCCTTGCAGTGAACTTAGAATACGAGAATATATGGCGCGAAGATCCTTATTCTTGCTTCGCCAAATATTAGTAATAAGTGATAACATTTTTCATTATTACTTTATGGCTGGGTCCTGTAGTCCACTGGTGAAATGAGTTCGTAGGCACGTTTTTGTGACCTTTCAAAGCAATATGTTCGAGAAACCTCAATTAAATACTAAGATTCACTTCTCGTAGCTGAGGTTCATAGTCTTGTAAAATTTTGTAGGTGATATTGTGGTTGCCTACTGACTGTAAAATTATTTATTTGTAAGACCGAATATTACTATTTCGACCGTCTGGGCGTTATCAGGTGGAAATAATTACGCTATAGTACATGTCAGAACTTAAAAATCATCTGACATGATATGATGAAGAAACTGGTTTCATCGACTGTGTTCCTGATTATGACTTCTTGCACTCTTTGAATTGTTTTGTAAGTATGTTGCTCATATTCTGCTTGACTTTTTGCTTGTATCCACATTACTAGCGAACTAAATGATTCCATATACGTTTTTTGTTTCGTGTAAAACAGAGTCTGATTTCATTACATGGTGTTCTGTGAACTCACCTGTATTCGTCCCTGCTTACGAATCCGTGTTCGAAGTGTTTGATTTAAATGTATTGTAAGTATATTGCTCGTATTCTACTTTATTCTTTTTGCATCCGTTTTTCATACTTTCTCACATTTAATGAACAACTCCTTAATTTTGATTGGAGTGGGAGGATGATTGTAGTACATCGATTTCTGTTGAAGTGTATTGTTTGTAGTACCTGATAATAAAGTGTGAACACATTTGTATAGCCACTGTTGCATTTTAGCTTTTGCAAGGAAGTATACCGTATTGATTATGATTATAGAGCATACTCAGTAGCAAGAAGTAAAAGTATATATTCATTCCGTGAAAAGTTGTAATTAAGTTGAGAATCAGTTCAGTCAACATATTAACATGGAATTCTCCATTAAATACGAGAAAGTATGGAAAAATACAGTAGAATACAAACACTATACTTTCTTCGCGTTTAAATAGAGCTGTTCACTCCAAGTTTTGTAAGCAGGAACAATTTACGTGAGTCACAGAGCACTATGGGACGAAATCAGCTTGTGTTAACTACGAAACGAAAGCAAGTATGGAAGACTTGAAAGGACTCAATAAGAATACGAGATGAGGAAAAATTGGAAAACCTATAGCGCTACAAGTGGCCTGGCAGCGAATTAAGGTCGTATCACCGGAAGCTCCTGGTGCAAAGTGGGTGTACTGCATTGTTCCCGGAGTATTACTCCTGTACCGAGATTCGCTTGTGACGACTTGTCTCTTGTTTCTACACGTCGACGCCGAAATTTCGCGTGTTGTGAGTGCTGTCTGCTGTACAGGTTGGTGCCTGAGCGGCGAAAGTGAGGTTATGAGGGACCACCCTTTAGCAAAAGGTCTGACTGTAGCAACAGAATTAAGAAACTAGCAATACAATACAGTTTATTACTAGTAGATGCAGAATTCAGGTCGGATTTTCTCTTCAAATGTCATACAAATATTTCAAAATATCAACATTTATATGTTCGGGAAAATACATATAGGCAGGTCAAGACAAATACTTAGTCACAGACAGTGGAAAGCACCATGTAACACCGCCTCTGCCGCTGATAAATGACCTTCATTTAGTGAGGAAGAGAGCCAACAATTTTCTTTGTATATGTCATATCCAGCTAAAGCTACTCATTCGTGATTAGATCTCGCAGAGATACCAAATTTCGGGAGTGTTGATTGCTATATTCCATTTGTTGTTTCAAACACTACCAGAAATTTTATGTTATATAGGATGATTTAATTACCCATCAGAGGTGCGATAAAGTTTTTGGTAGAAACGACATTTTTTCTATGAAGTGCGTGATTGATTTTCTTGTAAAATTTCTTTGTTTATTTATAGACACAATCACTTGTTTATGACACAGCGGCATACACTGAACACAGGTCCATGCGTTGACAACGCATGAACCTGTGTTCAGTGTGTGCCGCCTTTAGCATCTGAAGATGGTCATTGTATGGCCGAAACCTGTTATGACTTTGTCATAAACATGTGCGATAAAGTACCTAAGTGTGCTTGGTGAACCCTGTGAACACAGTTGCTGTCATCTTCTAAGACGTTAGTGTGTAGTTGTAGAAGGAAGGGCTATATTTGCTCTTCGTAAATGTTGAAATAGACAACCTGGTTCATATTCACGACAACCTAAATGATTTGGCCCAAGTCATGCTGCAAAAATCAAACCAGAAACATGACAGGACCACCTCTGGGTTCAACTCCACCCTTCACACATTGCGGGTCAAACGTCTCATTGGGTTGACGTCTTGCATCACTTGAAAAGAATCGAAATGGCGACTCGTCGGTGGGAGCTACACGCCTCCAGCTTGCCACTCTCCGGTTTCTTGACTTGTTTGCGCAGCGTCATATGCCTCTGTTAGGAAAGGCCATTAACAAGGTAACCGACACAATGTCCGTTGTCTGCAGTTCCTCGTGTAATGTTTGTTCGGAATCTGGTTGAGATTGAGCTGCGTAGCTTTATCTTCGTGATCGTTTCGCGAGGTATATGTAGGAGAAAGCAATATATTCGTTGTCTCTTCTAGCAACGTGCACTCTAGGAACTTTAACACGAGACCATACCGTGATACAGAATGCTACTCTTGCGGCGTCCGCCACCTTAGTTGATTGAGCATCTCCATGATGCTTTCGTGCTTACTAAATGAACCTGTCACGAAACGTGCTGCTCTCCTTTGGGTCTTCTCTATTTCCACTGTCAATCCTATCTGGTGCGGGTCCTACACTGACGAGTAATATTCAGCTATTGGTCGAACGAGTGTTTTGTAAGCTACTTCATTTGTTACTGGACTACATTTCCTGAGAATTCTTCCAGTGAATCTGAGTCTGGCGACTGTCTCACGCGCGATTAATTTTATGTGGTCATTGCACTTCTAATCGCTCCGTATGCATAATCCTAGATATTTCATGGAAATAACTGCTTTCAGTGACTGTTCTGGAATCGTGTAATCATACAACAAAAGGTTTTTCTGTCTACATACTTACAATTCGTTACGTTTGTGTATGAGAGTCAATTGCCACTCCCTGCAACAAGTATCGATCGTCTGCAGGTCTTCCTGCATTTCGCTACAATTTTCTAGCTTTGCGACTTCAAATGTTTCAAATGGGACTTAACATCTGAGGTCATCAGTCCCCTAGACTTAGAACTACTTAAACCTAACTAACCTAAGGACATCACACACATCCATGCCCGAAACAGGATTCGAACCGGCGACCGTATCAGCAGCGCGGTTCCGGACTGAAGCGCCTAGAACCGCTCGGCCACAAAGGCCGGCCGTTGCTACTTCTTTGCGTACAACAGCCTCACCTGCGAAAATCCACATCGAACCTCCGACGTTGTATACTAATTCATTTACAAGTAAGGGGCGATCAAAATATTTCCGTTCGAAGGCCACACTAACCCTCTGCCTACATGATTATTTAACCGCATCGGAGACGCACTGCGTTGCATATGCGCTGCAGAAACCCCCTGTAACAAAAATTACTTGATCGTTCCTTGTAAAGGGTGACCAGAAACAGTCTGAAAAGCTTGTGGGGGCGTTCCAGGGTAGGTCGTGCTGAGAAATAATTATTACGAAAAAATTCGACATGTTGCGCCGTTTCCTATTCAGTTAGCATTGAAGTTAGCCAATCAGGCCTTTGCGCGCTCTAATTAAAGTGGTCCGCCAGAGATGGTGGCGCCAAGCGTCTTTGGTTTCCTAAAACCAAACAAGAGCGCAATACACAAATTTGACCTGGGACTGTAGTAAGGATCGAACACGAGTCAATGGCTGAGCAGACTCGTACGCTATCATTTACGATATGAGAATAATTGACAGTAATTGTTCTGGTGGGCCGCTTGAATTTGCTCGCACAACGGCATGATTGGCTATATTCAGTGATAATTAACACGGAAACGGTGCAACGTATAGAATTGTTTTCTTAACAATTATTTGTCAGCACAAACTACCCTCAAACACTCGTGCAAGATTTCAGACTGTTTCTGACCATCCTGTCTATTGTGAAAAGTAATGGTCCTATAACACTCCCAAGAGACATGCCCGTCCTTTCTTTTGTGTGTGATGATGATGTTGGTTTCTGGGGCCCTCAACATCGTGGTCATCAGCGCCCTTACAAGTTCCAGATATTTCCATTTTCAGTCTCGGCACGTCCCGAATGATCATGAGATGATGAGTACAACACAAACATCCAGTCCCCGGACGAAGAAAATCCCCGACCCGGCCGGGAATCGAACTCTGGGCCCCGTGATCCAGAGGCAACAACTCTAGCCACTAGATCACGAGCTATGGACTCTTTTATGCGTGAAGTCTTCTTTCTGTTTGCTAGAAACTCTTCAGTCCAATCTCACAGTTGCTCTGATATTCTCTATGCCCGTATTTTGTTCCGTAGGCGACAGTGCGGAACTTTGCCTTCTGGACGTCAAGGAACGCGGTACCTACCTGGGCGCATGTTTCTGCTCCTTTCTGGGTCTTGTGGGCGAACAGAGTGAGCTGGGATTCACACGATCTTTGTTTTTGGGACCCATGTTGATTTCTATAGAGGAGATTTTCAGTCTCCGGGAGTGTCATAATAAGCGAGCATAAAGCATGCTCCAACTTTTGACAACTGATCGACGTCAGAGATATAACCCGTTAGTGCCGGCCGCTGTGGCCGAGCGATTCTAGGCGCTTCGGTCCGGAACCGTGCTGCTGGTACTGTGGCAGGTTTACACACTGCCTTGGGCGCGCGCGCGTGTGTGTGTGTGTGTGTGTGTGTGTGTGTGTGTGATGTCTTAGGTTAGTTAGGTTTAAGTAGTTCTAAGTCTAGGTGACTGATGACTTCGGATGTCCCATAGTCCCATAGTGCTTAGAGCCACTTGAATTTTAACCCGATAGTTTTGTGTATCTGTTCCGCGACGCTCCTTGAAAACGGGAATGATCTGTGCTCCTTCAGATCTTTAGAAACTCTTCGTTCCTCTACACGACGGTTAGATGAGGGGCAAATTATTTCGTACATTCTGTATAGAATCGAACTGCCGCTCCGTCAGGTCCAATGGCGTTTCCTCTGTTGAGCCTTTTCAGTTGATTGCTGTCCCTTGATCATTTATTTCAACATCTCTTACTTTGTCGTTCATGCAACGATTTAAACGAGGAGGTGCAGTGTAATCCTCCTCTGTGTCATTCTGTGTTTCAATCCCATTATGGTCAAAGAGTGTCTGGACAGATGTCTTCGATCCCTTTACTCATTAACATAAGATCAAAATCTCCTTGGATTTTCTGTGAAACAATAAAATAAAGGTAACGAAGACACAAAATTCCCAAATATACTACAAATTGTGTCAGTGCAGCGAAAATAGGTTACGTTCTATTGTCAGTAGATATCGCCTACGTCCCCTGTCTTTGATCACGTGTGGTCCTCAACCTACTCAAGATTTTAGAACGCTACGGTCGGCACGGTCAGTTGACCATTCACGCCACCGACTAAATATGTGGTGCGTATGCACCACTAATAACCAATTTAGACAAGAAAGTCGGTGGTGTAAAACAACAGATTTTATGCTCTGTGTTATCACCGAAGAGGTAACTTCACATATCAGTGCTGTTTCACATACATACTGACAGACTTCAAGGGCCTGTAGACGGCATCTTGAGGAATTAATTGTGGGTAGGTGTCCTCGTCCGGAAAAGTCTTCCACCGACACTAGAGACCGTCCAATTAATAGGAGCCAACGGCAGCTGCTATACCATTTCGCCAGGAAATATGAGTCCGTACGCTGATGTAACGTGAGCAGAACTTGTCTCAGGGGTTCAGGCAACTGCCTGTAAACGGCATCTTGAGGAATTAATTGTGGGTAGGTGTCCTCGTCCGGAAAAGTCTTCCAACGACACTAGAGATCGTCCAATTAATAGGAACCAACGGCAGCTGCTATACCATTTCGCCAGGAAATATGAGTTCGTACGCTGATGTAACGTGAGCAGAACTTGTCTCAGGGGTTCAGGCAACGTTTAGGACGCAAGACTGAGTCGAACGCATCTGCGCCTACCGCAACCCTAAGTCAGCATACGAACTGACGTTTCTGTCAGAGTGGTGGCCTACCTGCAGGCGTTGACCCCTGGATCTTCGACGCTGTTACTCTGTGTTCACAGTGGCATCGGCAATGATCGCCAGACTCCGACGCCAGAGGTCGCCTGATAACATCGGCTGACAGCTGGATCACAGTGCGTCTTCGTTAGTTTTTGGCGAGTCGAGAAGGTCGGAATCTATTCCATCCTATATCTGTCTCGAAAAGAATATGGCGAGTACTGTACACTCTTTCCTCAGTTACTGAAAAAACCATACAAGTTTTAGAAATATATGAGATGAAGAGTGAAACGTTCTATAACATAACGAAGATAGGCTTAACATGTGGTGACACTGAAAAGTAACATTACAAAGACCGTGCACTACTTCAAATAAATTCAGCAAAACAGATATGTGTCACACCGTCATTAACAGTTGCCCAGCACACGTGTGAAAGACAAACAAAAATTTTGGAAGAAGATATTTGAAAACCTAAAGCACAGAAAAGTGTAAATGCGTACAACACGTTTGCAAATCACCTCGTGTAACAAAATCACCAACCCACTGGGGTAAAAACGCCTGTAAGCACTAATAATAATTTGTATACATGTAATGTCCACCTACCAGAGCCCAAAAAATCCACGACAAAAACTGTAAGCATCAAAATGGACATACGACACCTTTCTCACATGAACAGAAAACCTTTTGAGTTTATAACCTAGGCCTATAATTTCCGATACAGATTTTGCCGGTGTTGCAAATCATATGTTGCATTAAGTATATACATGAGGCTGAAATGGCTAACAGCCACATGACAAGCATAATGTGATACAAAGTAACGTTCAATGAATTATTATTAAAATTTTAAATTGTTAAAAACTTCTGGTTTCCAATGAAGTAGCGATTTCACCAATAACATGAGCCTGTTATTATCTTTCTGATCTTCAGAATGCTATAAACTCATTCTTTCTTCTACTAAACTTAAAAATTTCTCACAGTCCATGATCTGCGCGTGGGAACGTCGTGTGATTCGACCGAAGAAAATAAACTGATCTGGTTTCCAGCGACCGTCATCCGCAGTCATCCGCGGTATCGGTGCAAGCGATCTGACGACCGAACGTCTGTACGTTCGGGCGATATATCGCTTGCACCGAGACGGAGGCACGGACTGGTGTACTGCTTTGAAACGATCGACCGTCTTCGCCCGATACCGGTCGCTGGCGGAATTCCCCGATGTCGGTGGCAATAGAACCGCAGCATTAGGTCGTTTGATGCCGTTTTTATACATAGGTTCCTATCCTTAGCCCCTCAAGTCGCCATCTACAATCTGTTGAAGTTGGTGGTATGAAGTTGTTACGTCCCGTGTGTACATGGTAGAGCGGCCGTGAATCCGAAAATTAGTTTGAACACAACAGTGCTGTGCTAGTTATGGTCCTATTCTCTAGCCGTGCTTCAAACTCTAAACCGAAAGAAGAGGCCAGTAAGTGTTACTATCGATCGAGTATCGAAACTTGGTTGCCATTTCTTCACGCTAAACTGTTCACGTCAGTCATTTCCTGAACTATTTAAGATATTTCAGTTCTCTTTTCACCGAAATGAATCGTGAAAAAGTTGTCACTAAATGAAGTATAGTCTGTTTTCATATCTACATAAATTACAAAGGTATTAGTATCAACTTCACTTTCTCAACTGAAATAATAATAATGTCTGCTGCTAGTAACGTAACTAAGAGTCTGCAGCTAAGAGCCTACTCACAAAAACGGAATAGTGGAGAAAAGTTTAAAATCTAAAATGGATGTTATTCACACTTGGCTACATCTGGCTGGACCGACACACCAGCTGGAAAGCAAAGGACTCACCATCTAAGGATGACACACCAGTTAACTACGGTAAGAGTTGTGCTGTTGTCTCTTCTAGAGATTTGGAAGAACAGTACATATCAAAATTTGAATGGATTTGTAAAACGTGAAACTGAGGCGTAGAGGTTGTTAGATAATAACTTCGCTTCAGGGGTTTAGTTTCAAGACACATACCAACGTTGCAAAATTACATCAGCAACACTAGCAAACAGGAAATCACAAAAGAATGTGCTCATAAAAATTCCCTTAAAATGCCACTTAAGTGTTGAAAATGGCCACTCTACTGCAATGCACGTATGCAGTCGCTGGTGTAATGACAGAGTGAAGAACGTTTCGATATCTCTGCACAGGCTGCAACAATGCAATGGTTTTAAACTTCGTATTAGATAGTCGGAACTTCTGCATGGACTTCGAGTTCACCGCATCCATTAGCGTTAAATCAGGTGAAAGTGCAGTACAACTGACAATGCTTTCAGGTCCTATCCAGCGACCAGGAAAGTGCTGGGAGAGCCCATTCCTAGCCACAAGTGAGCAGTGCGCCGGGCACCTACCGTAGATGTACGAATTTCGAGTAATATTTCCTTTAGCAACTGGCACCAAAGTTAGTGTCCAGTCCCTAGCGAATGAGACAGAAACTGAAACTGAGAATAGCAAAGCAAAAGCTGAAATACTTAACTCCGTTTCCAAATGTTCCTTTACGAAGGAAAACCCAGGAGAATTGCCCCAATTTAATGGTGTTGAGAAACAGCTGAAATCGTTAAAAGTTAACAAAGCTTCAGGCCCTGATGGAATCCCTGTCAGGTTGTATATTGAATTTGTGGCTGAGTTATCCCTCTTCTAACCATAGTCTATCGTGGATCGCTCGAACAAAAAACTGAGCCCAGCTCTTGGAAAAAGACACAGGTCACACCCGTCTACAAGAATGGTAGTAGAAGTGATTCACAGAACTGCGGTCCAATATCCTTGACATAGATTTGTTGCAGAATCTTAGAATATATTCTAAGCTCAAACATAATGAGGTATCTTGAATAGAATGACCTCCTCGATGGCAACCAGCACGGATTTCGAAAACATCGATCATGTGAAAGGCTACTCGCACTTCTCTCACATGACATACTGAAAGCTTTGGATTAAGGCATCTGGTAGATGCAGTGTTCCTTGATTTCCGAAAAGCATTTGACTCGTTACCGCACCTACACTTATTGTCAAAAGTACGATCATATGGGGTATCAAGTGAAATTTGTGACTGGATTGAGGACTTTTTGGTAGAGAGGACACAGCACGTTATCTTGGATGGAGAGTCATCTTCAGATGTAGAAGTAACATCGATCGTGTGCCAGGGTTGTGTATTGGGGCCCTTACTGTTCATATTCTTTATTAATAACCTTGCAGACAATATTAACAGTAAAATCAGGCTTTTTGCACATGATGCAGTTATCTATAGCGAAGTACTCTCTGAAAGAAGTTGCGTAAATATTCAGTCAGATCTTGATAAGATTTCAGCGTGGTGCAGAGATTGGCAACTTACTCTAAATGCCGCGCGGGATTAGCCGAGCGATCTCAGGCGCTGCAGTCATGGACTGTGCGGCTGGTCCCGGCGGAGTTTCGAGTCCTCCCTCGGGCATGGGTGTGTGTGTTTGTCCTTAGGATAATTTAGGTTAAGTAGTCTGTAAGCTTAGGGACTGATGACCTTAGCAGCTAAGTCCCATAAGATTTTACACACATTTGAACATGTTTTGCTCTAAATATTCAGAAATGCAAAATTTTGCACTTCACAAAACGAAAAAAAGGTAGTATCCTATGACTATAATATCAATGAGTCACTGTTGGAATCTATCAACTCATACAAATACCTGGGTGTAACACTTTGTAGGGATATGAAATGGAATAATCGCACAGGTTCAGTCGTGGTTTAAAGCAGGTGGCAGACCCCGGTTTATTGGTAGAATACTGGGGAAGTGTAGTCAGTGTACAAAAGAGATTGCTTACAAATAACTAGTGCGGCCGTTTCTAAAATATTGTTCAAGTGTGTGGGACTCGTAGCAGATAGGGCTAACAGGGGATGTTGAACGTATACATAGAAGGGCAGCACGAATGGTCACAGGTTTGTTTACTTCGTGGGGAGTGTCACAGAGATACTGAAGGAACTGCACTGGCAGACTCTTGAAGACAGACTTGAACTATCCCGAGGAAGTCTATTAACAAAGTTTAAAGAGCCGGCTTTAAATGATTACTCTAGGAATATACTACAACCCCCTACGTATCGCTCACACAGGGATTGTGAGGATAAGATTAGAATAAGTACTGTACCCACAGAGGCAATCAAACAATCGCTCTTCTCGAGCTCCATACGTGAATGGAACAGTAAGAAACCCTAATAACTGGTACAGTGCACCTGCTATGCACCTCACTGTGGTTTGCAGAGTATGGATGTAGGAGAGCACACGGCACAGCTCTAAGAAATTTTGCGTATCTTTTATCCACTATCGTTTCTCCTGTGAGGGAAGGACCAGTCAAGTAGCCTCCAGTAATCCCACGCCAAAGTTTCACAAACCGCTGTCTCCGATGTTCAACCTGTGTCAGCCAGTGCGGACTCTATGCGGTCCAATAGTGGATGTATTACATCAAGTTTTCCACAATTTGTGAAGGTAGCTTCGACGATAAAGGGAATTCTTTGAAAGAAGAACCTGTTGTCCTGATATTGCATCAGAAGCGAGCGACAGAATTCCACGCGTCTTCTGCAATCCCTCTGGTTAACTTACTGGTGCAGCTACACATGATAGGGATGGAAGCTGTTTGGGTCAAAATAATAACAGCGCAGGATTAACTTAAGCCAGAGGCACTCACAGTTTCTCTGGAGCCAACTTGTGTGTTATGAGCAACAGCAGCCAGAGCATCTACATTGAGCAACAAAATCAAAGGATTTCTTTTTTGAAACCCCATCGTTATCTCCACTGCTAAGCATAAGTTTGGAATTTCGCTCATAGGTGCCTACAACCTTCCTCTGTAATTGTGAAAAAGAGTGGTTCCCTGCGGCGTCACCCTCAGAGTCGAGACGCTTCAGACAGTAAGGTGTCGGCATGTGCGAAAAAAAAAGCCCACAGCTCAGAAGTTCGTGTGAACTGTAAGGTGAGTTAATGATGTTATATTACCCCCGGATTTCATCACAATTTTGCCTAACGCCACCGTGGACGTGTCACACGATGGGAAAGTCATCACACGCCCTCTCACCCTCATTTCATCCCTTCTTTTGACGCGTCTGCGAAGAAGGTCATAATTTCGTCACTCATGGCTGAAACCACGCGGTTTTCGTACGTCTGGCCGAGGAAAATATTTCAGACACATCGATGCTCATAATCGACAACAAAAGTTCTCAGGAGATGGCATAAAGGTCGAAAATGAAATCACCCCTTCCCTTGGGGCGTTGATTGCCACACATTCCGGGGTGGAAGAGGACACTTTGCAGTGCGGTGAGCAACAGGACTAATTTGGCCACTCCTGAGCGTTTCAGTCCTACTCTAAGGACATGGCTGGGCTGCAGCGCCACTGACCGTCATCTCACCCCTTTGGAGTGTAGCGTGACAGCAATTTTTGCTGTGTCACACAGGGTGTAACAACTACGGATCGTTCAGAACCACCCGACGAAATTTGAACGTGATCCGAGCAGATAAGTATACTACTGGCCATTAAAATTGCTACACCAAGAAGAAATGCAGATGATAAACGGGTATTCATTGGACAAATATATTATACTAGAACTGACATGTGATTACATTTTCACGCAATTTGGGTGCATAGATGCTGAGAAATCAGCAACCAGAATAACCACCTCTGGCCGTAATAACTGCCTTGATACGCCTGGGCATTGAGTCAAACAGAGCTTGGATGGCGTGTACAGGTACACCTGCCCATGCAGCTTCAACACGATACCACAGTTCATCAAGAGTAGTGACTGGCGTATTGTGACGAGCCAGTTGCCCGGCCACCATTGGCCAGACGCTTTCAATTGGTGCGAGATCTGGAGAATATGCTGGGCAGGGCAGCAGTCGAACATTTTCTGTATCCAGAAAGGTCCATACAGGACCTGCAACATGCAGTCGCGCATTATCCTGCTGAAATGTAGGGTTTCGCAGGGATCGAATGAAGGATAGAAGCCAGCCGGAGTGCGACGTAGTATTCCAGTGGCGTTCCTGTAATAATTCTCTGTAAATTCGCTAAATTTTCATTCTCATTGGGCACCGTCTGTCGGAATACCTCTGTGTGTACAACTCAACTGGTCTCTTCGCATTGTTCCTGCATTATCTGTAAAGAAGTAGCACATCTAGTTCCTCTGGCTTTGCGAAACACATTTATTTTTTCAAACTAATCAACCTTCGACACACGTGAACGACACGGACTGAATGAAAGGCACATTTTCTCCGCGTCCCTTTTATACTGGTATCACACTCTGTTCTCTCCCTGTCCGACGTGACGTAATTCTTGGTGGTCATTGATTTGGGGTAGGGGACCATACAGGGAGGTCATCGGTCCGTAACTGCTGATTTGATTAAGACAGTACTAGGTTTTATGTTCACAACAGATAAATACCAAGTTCTAAATCTTGTAACTTATCCGATACCACTAATCGTATATTTGAGAGCGAAACGTCGTTGTACTTATCTCTTTTGGAACTACGACACTAGGAGCAGAATTCTATTTGAAGAAAAAGAAAAAAACCGCGCATTTTATTCCGATATCTCCGTAATTTATAAGCTATATCAAGAGGCTACCTAAACGAGCTTAAACTAACTTATGCTAAGAACAACACATACACTCATGTCCGAGGGAGGACTCGAACCTCCGGCGGGAGGGGCCGCGCAGACATGGCACCTCAAACCGCTCGGCCATTTTGGCTAACTAGGTGCATCGCATTGTGTAATGTTTGTTCCCCAATTGTGATACTATGTTCCATTACGAAAGGACCACTGTTCACAAACCTAGTCCAGGACTGGTTTTGTGACCACGAGGATAAACTGTCGCACCTTGCCCGGTCGTCACAGTCACCGGATATCAATATTATTGAGCCTTTGTGGCCTACTTTGGACAGAAGGCTGTGTGATTGCTGTCCACCTCCACAATCTTTGCCCGAACTTGCCAATATTTTGCAAGAAACATGGTATAACATTCATTTGAAAACCATACAGTAACTGTATTTATGCGTTCCGAACAGCTGGAAACTGTTTTGATGGCTGCGGGCTTCCTACACCATCTTACGTATGGTAATGTGTTGCGTTTTTAGTGTTTCTACATTTTTATGCTACCTCTGTAGGTAAATTTCTGACAACCCAACTGCGAAAATGTACCTTTACGATGTAAAGTTTGAAGATCCGATCACTATCAAGTGTCCCGCTTCACGGTCCGCACACAGCGGAGACACTGAGCTCTGACCTGTGTGTTATGCAGGAGCTGCTCCACATGGCCACCCTGCTGTTCGCATCTAAAACTTCAGCTCTCTGTAGAGTCGTTTTATGGCATTTATGGACATGGGTTCCCATCCTCAATTTGTTACTCAAAACCCCATCCACAACCGACTGATTTGTTATCTTACGTGTGAGTTGGATGCTTTTTATTGTTTTGAAGGAGTTGGTCTTTAGCGTTGATCTCGAAACAAATTTTCATGAGTTGACATATTTCCTGTAACTGATGTCGTTTCATACTTGGGGACGATCTGTTTTTTGACCGAAACAGGTTGCTTTTAATAAAGTAATATGCCGCTATTGTGCAAATCATGGTTACTAAAAATAGTTAGAAGCTGTAAATCAACACCTCTTTAAAATACAGTACTGATGTCGAATCAACACATCGAAAATTCAATGGTACAGATTATGCCAGAGTGCGGTCCCCTGCCCCTGGACTCTGGCTTTGTACAGCTTCCACTAAAGTGCCTTGTGCTTCTTCACTTGTTCTCGAGCTTTCATTGGTTGACCTGTCAGCTCCATGTCTATTAACTTTCCAGATCTCCGATGCATGGAAACTGTTACCGCAAACCAAAATTGCTCTACAGACCGAAGTGTCACAAACAAAACAACTCTGAAGTCAGTGCTGATAGCAGCAGACAGATCAGTGGAAACACAACAAAGAAAATTCGCTCAACAAAATAGATATTCCAAAAGTGCATCACGAGATGCAGGGGATGCTACGCCAAGAGGCACAACATCCTCTAACACCAGCCACATCTACTGCATACTGTTCATTCACAACACACGTAACATACACGAACACACCATTCGTGCTCCTAACATCGCACACAAAAAGGTTAGCATTTTCTATATGGCTAATGGAGGTTAATTTTTCCCATGTCGTGTCTAGGAGTTTCAAAGTCTATGCACTAGCAATAAACGCAGGATGTTATCAGATAGAAGTTCCCATTGGGAGCCAAAAAATGTACTAAATCAAACGAATTCATGAAAGTTCATACGCGAATCGCTGCACACTACGCACCAAAATGTAATAAACTAAAAATAATACAAGGAAGTTAATATGGAAATAAGGTCACAGTGAAAACAAATGTATCAAAGGCTTAATATATGCAAATATTTGCGTTTATTACACTCTAAAGAAAAAAAACCGACGCTCCAAGAAGAAATTATCCGAGTGGGACAGAAATCGGTAGACCTAAGAAACCTTCTGAAGAAGGCTAGATTATTCTAGACGATACCTGGGTAAAGACCAGAAAATTCTCGCAACTAAGGCGGATGTTTCAATATATTAGTCTATCACAGTTGCTGACAGGGCTGCAATATACTAAAAATTCGTAGAAATGGTAGAAGTGATGTACGTGTACAGACCAACAAAGCCGGTCGGTGTGGCTGTGCGGTTCTCGGCGCAACAATCTGGAACCGCATGACCGCCACGGTCGCAGGTTCGAATCCTGCCTCGGGCATGGATGTGTGTGATGTCCTTAGGTTAGTTAGGTTTAAGTAGTTCTAAGTTCTAGGGGACTGATGACCTCAGATGTTAAGTCTCATAGTTCTCAGAGCCATTTTTGAGACCAACAAATGGTCACAACTTCAAAAAAAAAGTATTGATTTATTCAAGAGAACGAGATTCACAAATAAAGCAAATCAAAAACGCGTTGGTCCACCTCTCGCCCTTATGAGCGCAGTTATTCGGCTTGGCGCTGAGTGACAGAGTTGTACGATGTCCTCCAGAGGGATATCGTGCCAAATTCTATCCAATTGGTGCGTTAGATCGCCAAAATCCCTGCCCATAATGCTCCAAACACTCTCAACTGGAGAAAGATCCGGTCAGGCTACCGTGCTAACCGAGGTAGGGTATGGCAAGCGAAAAGACAGACAGTAGAAGTTCTCGCCGTGTACGGGCCGGCATTATCATGCTGAAATGTAAGCCATGAAGTGCACAAAACTGGGCGTAGAGTATTATTGACGAACCTCTGTGCTGCAAGGATGCCGCCTACGGGAATCAAAGGGATGCAGCTATGAAATGAAACGGCACCCGAGACCATGACTCCTGGTTGTTGGGCCGTATGGCGGGCGACAATCAGGTTGACATCGCAGCTCGGACCGGGCGTCTCCAGACACGTGATCGGCCTGGAATCTCACAGACGAGTGATGAGCCCCGCTTCGAACTGAGCCTTTATAGAAGGCGTTTTTAGAAGTTATGAAATCGATCTTATTAATGTAATCCTGGGGCTCTCGCATTTCTGCCTAAATATGAGCCCTTTTCCTTTATGGCCTTATGTCTTCTTGTTAGCCAAACCCGTAGAGTTTTTTGACTAGACAATGATAATGCGAGTTTGTTGCTTCAAATGTCGACGTATCTTACACAATTTAATGTAAGCATAAAATGGAAATGAAAACACCCTCATTACGTCTTCCTCCCACGCTGGTGTATATCTTTCGAGCGTAATTATTTTACTTTGGTATTCTATAAAAAGAATTTTCTTGTTAGTTAGAAGTTCTTGCTCCGTATGACACAATATTGTGTGTTATAGATGGGCCTCTTCATCCCAAATTATGGTCCTGTGTTAGTAACGTTCTCGTTCTAGTGATATATGATACGTAATACCTGTTTATGCACCGCATCTGTGTGTTGTATTATACACCCTGGTATTATATTTTAAATTTACCGTTTTTTTTTTTTTGTATTTTTACTCCGTTATAATTTTTGGATATATTCATGCACAGGTGTTGTCTCTAGTAATTCTACCTAATTAATGTTTTATGTGCATTATATTTATAAGGTTTTAGTGGCAATGTATATCCGATTTACGATCTCTCATTCTTGCCAGCAGCTGCATGGCAGCGCTATCTAATGAGGTGATTCTGTATTAGGCGTTAGTACTAGCACACGACGCTGTGGTGCATTATGCTAACTACTTTAAGCTCCATCTTATTCGAATATTTGCTCCTGTGAACGAGTACGCGTTATGTAAGTCTTGGAGTCACTCATGTCCATCTAGAGAGGTAAGGCCTTATCATAAGGCTTCGGCAATATGATTGCATTTCTGAGTGTATGATCATTGGTCAATTCTCTTATCCGTTTTTACTATTTTATATTTCTAGTTTATATTTCTAGTATTTACTGAGGTTAACGAAGGCGAAGTTGGCCTGATATACTCGACGATGCCCTTTAGCTACACTGTCTGAAGGATCTTCTTAAGGAATACTAAATTAAGGTATTTGCTCTTTCAGTATTTGATCTGTTTATACATGCTTTTAGGTTAACCAAATCTGCACAAAACGATCGCGATCCTTGAATAGATGTATTTGTTCTCTGTTTTCTATGTAGATCAGCCTGAAGATGCTTAAATAAGGTGAAACTCGTAGTTGATAAACAAAAAACTAAAATTTCAACCAAGACAGTTTTCAATCAATAATATTAAACACTGATTTGCTGATTCATGCCACAGATGAATTGGAAGAACATCCAAAAACTCTGTCAATAAATGCCAAACCGAATAACTGCTTGCATAAGGCCAGAGGTGGACCAACGCTTTATTGATTTACTCAATAGATCATCCAATTTTTCTGAAATTGAACAATTATTTGTTTGTCCGTACATGTACATCACATCTACCGACTTCCGTCCCATTCGGATAATTGCTTAGCGGTGCGTCTTTTTTGTCTTAGAGTTTATTACATCAACAATACAAATATAAATCTCAGGACTGATTTGATTGGGCAGATGCGTGACTCAGTAATTGGGGAAGCTATGGGGGGGGAGGGGGGAAGGCAGAAGTGGGATGGGGCGGTGGGGGGGGGGGGGGGACTACCTCATCTCACCACTCGACAGAGTGACAGTATGGGTGGCAGATGCGAGGTCGACGCGATTTGTCGAGCACCCCTCCTTGTTTGTGTGGCTGCGTGTTGACAGCCAGTAGCTCTGCGGCTTAACTCATTCCTTCCTCCGTGCTGGCTGGCTTAATCTCTCAGCTTCAGTGCTTCCGGTGGCTAACGTGGTATTATTGTGCTTACACGCTCGATGACTATCGTCTGTTGTGCCTGTCTCGCAGAGGCAGCATTGGGAGCTGAGGAAGTGCATTTCGGTGTTTAAAGCTTCTAGCACCAAATTGGAAGGGATATCCGATCGTCGTCGAGAGGGACATAAGTATGTCACAAAATGACGATAGACATCGAGATGATTGCAGGAATCTGACTCAGTTCGAAAACAGAGTCGGCAATAGGTTGCTTTGCATCCAGTAGGCAAACTCACTGTTTCTGTCGTCTCCAATTCCTACCTCACTGCATTACTGCTCTCTCCTCTCCCTGATTATCGACCATCTCCTCCTCGACTGACGGCTGACTGTCTCTTGACTGATCACGTTCCTCTGGCTCTCCAGATTATTTAATATTCGTCTTCCTCACTCCGTTGTTCATGGCGATGATTTTTTTCTTTGTATTGAGTTTCTCACTGATGGGCTCAGTTTACAGCCTCACCCAGGGAAGATCGATGCTGGGTAAACAACTCCCACAGTCTTCCTCCAGGATGAACACTTCAGATCGTGTGGTGGCTGGCGTGTAAACCGGGAACTCCTTGCTCGTTCCCACACCGTTCCTCATTGTGGTACTGTACACCGTGGGCTATGGCTCGCCAGCATATTGCTTCAAGGGATTGTCTGCACTCGTGAGCTGACAAGAAACTGGCCACCCAACAGCAAACCCACTTGTTTGTAGCGGGAGTGCCTGTACTCCGCTCAAACGTCCCGAGGTGCTTGCGAGTCGGTGGCGTCTCTCTTGGTGTCCGGAAGAATTCAAATGCAGCGACGCTTTCCGAGCGATCGAAACACTTCAGTTAAGCCGTCCCTGGCTGGCTTTTGGAAAATTGTCACTTACCTGTTGCTGGCTTAGTCCTCAGAGCCTGGTGGCGAAATATTACAAATTACAGATGCAAATGAAGTACTAATTTGGCAACAAATCATTCCATGAACAGCGGTTCAAGACTATGAAATAACAGGCGTCATTAGCATATCAAAAGGCACATTTTGCATGAGTAGTGAATAATGAGAAAGTATCTTTTAGAATGTAGGTGCCACATTTGTTGGATTGTAGCCGAAAGCAGATGCGTTAACGAAAATGTCAGAAATGTTTGGGCTGACTTAATATATGCGTTCCTGTTCCTTTGGACGAGGATTACTCGATGCTGTGAGTGGAAGCCGGTTTTCTGCTATCAACGGAGGGGTGTGGATTGTAGACAGTCTCCAAGATGGTACACCACGGTAAACATTGTGCACTAGCAGAACGGCTAAAAGTTAATACAAGGCTCTAGGTATTGCTTCTTTCACGGTCAAAAATTACAGAGGCAGCAGCAGAAACCCAACATCAGCGCTCCGGAGGAGATCCAGACAGATATCGGACATCAAGTTCGCGTTCTGCAACTACACGTAGAAGACTCAAGTAGAGAAAAATGTGAAAGGCTTACAGATTAGCTATGGATAATTATATAGACACTACAGCACTGCAGGAAACACACTTAGAAAATAACGAACAAAATCAAGTTCGAAGTACAATTCATAGATATATAAGTAGCCGGCGTAACATCTGTTTCTATGGCTCCGTAGTGCACCTATGAGATGAAATTAGGGAATTTAGAGATGTCAGCTCTACTAGACAACATACTGTAGACGTCAAAAGATTTGAAATACACTATAATAAAAAAAAGACCCACCACGAAGAAATTATCTGAATGGGACGGAAATCGGTGTAAGTGACCTACATGCACAGACAAACAAATGAGTATAAGTGCTTCACAAACTGAGCAAGTCAATAACGCTTTGGTCCATCTCTGGCTCTTATGCAAGCATCATTTATTGATAGGGTTGTTGGACGGCCCCTGAGGGATATCGTGTCAAATTCTGTCCAATTGGCGCTTTAGATCGTCAAAATCCCGAGATGGCTCGTGGGCCCGTAATGCTCCAAACGTTCTCAATGGGGAGATATCCGCGCACCTTCCTGGCCAAGGAATGTGTTAATGAGCACGAAGACAAGCAACAGAAACGCTCACTGTGTGTGTCAGGGCATTGTCTTACAAAAGTGTAAGCCCAGGTGGCTTGGCATGCAGGGCAACAAAACGGGGCGTACAAAATCGTCGAAGTATCGCTGTGTCGCGGCTGCAACCGAAGAGGTCCTGCTATGAAATTAAATGGCACCACTCCTGGTTGTCGGATCGTACGGAGAGCGAGAGTCACGTTGGTAGCCCACCGTAATCCAGGGCGTCTCCTGACGCGTCTTCCCTTATGATCGGGGCTCGCAAGGAGAGGCCTCCAATTGTGAAATTCAGATTCGATTCATACTGCGCATAATAAAAGCTCATGGCCAGAGGTGTAATGTGGCAAAGCACCAAGATGCACTTCTTAGCCGTTGTCGAGAAAATCGACGGTTAAAAGTAACCGTTGCGGTTAAATACTGTCTACGTTTAATAATGTTCTACAGCGTCGTGGCGCCGCGGTAAGCGCTCGGGTTCGTAATCCGAAGGTCGCCGGATCGAATCTCGCGCCATGCAATTTTTTTTTATTATTAGTTTTTTGTAATTCATAACTATTAATGAATTGCTTATGCATCTTGGTGAAGGCGGATCGCTCTCCAATTGTACCGCTTCCATTTTTCAGTTTGTTTAACAGGGTGTACCAAAGCTCTCACGTCTGTACTGATATATGTTGTTTGTCGTGGAAAAACTGGCGACTTCGAACATCATTATGTTTTCCGCAAACAAAGTTGTATTTTACAAATGTTATTATGTCTTCATAATGTTAACCACGTATAGTTAACGGAAGACGTAGAAACGATATTCCGAAACGAATACGTATAGCGTAAGTCAAACGTTCGAATTAGAATAGAGGCCCCACGAACACAAATTTTTCTGTGGCAGGTGTGCAATATAAACTCCGTTACCCGCTCGCTACACTTGAAGGACACATGATGAATGGGCCTAAACGAGCCGCCGCATAACAGCGTAGTTGCCTGCTAACTTCGAAAGAAGGTAGATGCGGTCCCTAGCCCAACTTATAACATCGTCGAAAATCAGTGCGGACGTGAGAGCTTTGGTACACTCTGTTAAACAAACGGAAAAATGGAGGCAGTACAATTGGAGAGCGATCCGACTTCACCAAGATGCATAAGCAATTCATTAATGTTTGAATTACAAAAAAATGGTAATAAAAAAAATTTCAAGGTGCGAGATTCGATCCGGCGACCTTCGGATTACGAACCCGAGAGCTTACCGCTGCGCCAGGACGCTGTAGAAAATTGTTAATCGCAGAGAGTATTTCACAGCAACTGTTACTTTTAACTGTCGATTTTCTCGACAACGGCTGAGAAGTGCATCTTGGTGCTTTGCCACATTACACCTCTGGCCATGAGCTTTTATTATGCGCAGTATGAATCGAATCTGAATTTCACAATTGGAGGCCTCTACTTGTCAGTTTAAAACGGGACTCATCACTGGAGCCAGTTCTGCCCCAGTCAACGAGATTCAAGGCCTAAGGCTATGAAGAAGAGAAGACGATTACTTGCTTCAGATTTACGCGAAGTGCAGAGAAACAGTCAGCAATATGTTTTTGATATTGCGTCAATTAATTGTTTAGCCGGTCGGAGTGGCCGAGCGGTTCTAGGCGCTACAGTCTGGAACCGCGCGACGGCTACGGTCGCAGGTTCGAATCCTGCCTCGGGCATGGATGTGTGTGATGTCCGTAGGTTAGTTAGGTTTAAGTAGTTCTGAGTTCTAGGGGACTGATGACCTCAGAAGTTAAGTCCCATAGTGTACAGACACTTTTGAACCAATTAATAGTTTATCTTGGCACTGAAACGCGCTTGTAGCTTTTCACCACAATGTCCAGCCATTTTTCACACGAACTTTGGCCGAATTGTAGTAACTGCTTCATTAGAACGCAGCGTACAATGCATTAGACTTGTTCAGGACAGCCGCGTGTGGTAGCCGCGCGGTCTTGGGCGCCTTGTCACGGTTCGTGCGGCTTTCCCCGACGGAGGTTCGTATCCTCCCTCTGGCGCGCGCGCGTGCGCGCGGGCGCGCGCGCGCGCGCGTGTGTGTGTGTGTGTGTGTGTGTGCGTGTGTGTTGTCCAGTGTGTAGGTTTAGGGACCGATGACCTCAGCAGTTTGGTCCCATAAGACGTCACCACAAATTACCGTTCTGGACCAGTTGGCCTGTCACGCATAAGCTACAGTGCCGTCGCACTACTCGTTGTATTCTGTCGGAAAACAGCTTCACTGTTTTTCCATTGTTGAAGGGACGACACACTACGTCGGGCTCTTTGTATTAGTTATATCATCAGAGTTTCTGAGTAGTTCGTTCAAGCAAACTTTTGTAAGTTATCTGTTCTCCTTGGAAATAATAGGCAGTCGTAATCGTTGTTTACAAAGTGTGATTACTTGCATTTGCTTTCATATTAGAATAACTTTGTCGTTATATTTTGCTCTGTTTTTTAATCATTCCATGACAACCAAAGCTGTTTAGAACGGTGCAGAAGAAGAGTGTGGATGCTGTAGTAAATTGTAGGCACGTTTATAATGCCAGTAATGGAAACGAGGTTACGCCTGAAGAGACTACATGTTTTGAACATGTATCGGTATGTGCTGGCCGAATGGTGTAGCTTTCCTTACGCTCACAAGGAGAGCCTTCTTGAATCGATTCTGAACGCAATAAAAAGGTTTCTGTCCAACACCGACCTTCTCAAGAAGTGTGTTCATGACGGAACGCAGAACTCTACTGAGTCTATGAACGCCAGTATAAGGAAACATTGCCCCAAAACAACATTTTGGCCGAACGCAGTAGTTAAAATTGCAGTTTATGATGCAGTTATTGTATTCAATGGTGGCAAAACAGAGAGGATAAAGGTCTTGCAGGGAATGGGCTTCTAGACTGGAGCACTCACTCGATGCATCTTAAACAGGATTAACAGGCATTGTGCAACTGCAACTGAGAAATCCATTGAAGATTGCACAAGATAGAGAAGGAGAAGACAGAAGCGAAGTCTTGAAGAAATGGAGGACATTAATTATACTCCTGGAGCGTTCTGGAACAGGGAGTGGCAAGCAAAAAGTAACTTCAATTTTAAAGGGCATTTTCTCAGAATTACCATTTACACTATTCAGGTAAATTTTTCTCAGAAACTAGAAAAAGTAGAGCCATGATTCATGCCATGCCTTTTGCAATATGTGTAACAAACACATACTAGGAGGGAAAGAAGAAAATAAAAGGATAAAATTTCAATACACAGCAGGGTCCTTATTTCTCGAGAATTGAACCCATCATAGCCACTATACGAGAATGATTACTACATCGGGCCATAATTTTGCCGAATATCTGCGAGAACCAGATGTCTAGATTTTTTAGTATTTTTAGGTGTTATTTCAAACTTCTTTCTCATTATAACAGATGCACACTTTTAGCGATGCCATTCCTAAAAATGTGCATAAGAACAATTGATTGCATGTTGGCTGAGTGGAAGACAGTTCGCACTCTACAACATGATAAACTCGTACGAAAGGACAGGGGCATAATTAAACGTTTAACTGATATGGTTTGTATTTTTTCAACGCCAGAGATGGCCTACAAAGGATATCGTGAATCACACTGTTCCCAGAATAAAGACAACTATGACGAACTCGTATATCTCCTCAGGGAGTTTTAGATAAAGCTGAAACATTAGTTAGAATGTTCCTCTGTGTTTGCAGAAGCGCCGAATTTAACAGAGTGCGACTTAACTGCTTCTGTATTTCTATATCAAACGGTTTCATGAGTAAAGTAAAAATGGATAAAGGTGAATCGAATTTTATTTCAGTTATTCTGGATGAAGAAAATGAGACGAGTAATAAAAGAAATGGTTTAAATGGCTCTAAGTACTATAGGACTTAACATCTGGGGTCATCAGTCCCCTAGACTTAGAACTACTTAAACCTAACTAATCTAAGTACATCACACACATCCCTGCCCGAGGCAAGATTCGGACTTGTTACCGTAGCAGCAGCGTGGTTCCGGACTGAAGCGCCTAGAACCGCTCGGTCACAGCGGCCGGTACACGAGTAATCACTTCAGCATTTCGTTACTACACAGCTGTTAGTCAAGTCCATGAGAGATTTTTAAAATTGATGAACAACTCTGATCTCAGGACAACAAAGGTACTATGTCATTTGTGGTACAACTGATACATACGTATAGGGGCAATGAAAAATTAATTGCTCAGGGTAAAGATAGCGCTGAAATTTTGGCTGGTAATTTGAATTGATTGCAGTCTAGAATGAAAAACACATTTCCTACTGCAATGTTCCTTCACTGTTTCCCTCATGGAATTTGGCGCTATTGCAAGCTGCGTCAAAGATCAAAGGAGGCACTTATAAATACCTTGCTACTTTTTCTCCAAGTTAACCAAAAGAATCAGGACTCTGGATCAAAATGGAAAGAAACGGTGGAGTTCGGTGTCTTGTTTGGTTAAAACCATTCATGAATATTGCAGTAAAACGATTTCGCTTTTCAAGAAGACGGTGGATCCAGACGAGAAATGGGATGCAGATGCCCATACTTCTGCTCGTGGATTTGAAATCACGATGCATGCTGTCAGTTTCAGTCCACTTCTACACATTTTGCAGCAGTTTTTCCTCCCAAGGACGCATCATTTGAATTATTTGAAGCCCGAGTTTACTGTACTGGCTACTTTACAACAAAACTTAATGGATTTAAAAATATGTTGAAAACTACACATGGCAAATTTGAAAAGATATCGGAGTAGATTAACATGATAGGTTACAGATTTAAAGGGACATGTATCTCAAGAAAACAGGGTTTAAAGGGATGCAGTTTAAAGGGGTGTGATTTAAAAAGATGTGATCTGAAGTGGCAATAGATTAGCGAGGTCTTTTCTGAACGATCTTTTCTCAATGTCACTGGTAAGGACCTCCACTGTCAGTGACGACTTATAATCAAGGCCTTCCCCCCCCCCCCCCCCCCCCCTCCAAGGGAATCGCTGGCAGATCAAGTTCTACCAGAGGAATCCCCATACACCTTAGGCAAGTGGACAAATTATGTTCGTAGTAATGACAAAATTCGATTTTGATCACAAAATATAAAACTGGTGGGAAGCACATTAAAATGATGGGAAATCCCACTGACCAATATGTTTCGAACCTCTCCTCTCCGTTATCATTATTTATAACTAGCTCATGTATGTAGGCATCTTCATTTGAAGTCTGTGCCACATGAGGGGACAGTTAAGGTTTGTTATAAACAATAATTCTATAGTTATATGGTTTGAAAAATAACAGTTACATAACAAATTAATTAATAGTTTATTATGGACAATTTTGTTTTTATCCAATATATTATTTACAGTCATTTATTCTTGTTTATTAACACTTTTTTCCTTTTAAATACTAGGCTATTTGTTATACGCACATTGTGTTACTGATTTACAATCTTTTGTTGTTCTTTTTTTCATTTATTGTGTTTCAATGACCACTCTGGGGCGGTCTGGCAGTAGCATATGCGCTACTCTTCAGCCGAAAGACATTTATCATACAATAAAAGACATTTAAAATAACATAAAGGAGAGAATATGGCGTACATCGATATCAAAAAGCTGGGAACACCATGAAAGAGAACAGCCAAAAAGAGGGGCGACTGTAAAATGGAGATAAAAACCGTAAAAAGTTAGTGCACAAAAAACAAAACCACACGCTGGATCAGAAAAGTATCGACGGACTGTGTAGCACATAATAATCACTGAAAATAACACTATGTACAAGTCCAGTACACAATTAAAACCACAGCGCTTGACGCACAGGAGAACAGCACCAAACACAACACTGGCGTAGTACAGTGATGACGATGAGCGAACAGAGAGGATCTGCCAGAGGCATACAGACGGGGGAGGAGGGAAGAAGGGAAGGAGGGGAGGAGAGGGGAGGAGGGAAGAAGGGAGGGAGGGGAGGAGAGGGGGAGAAGGGTCATTTGTTGTTGTTTATTAACAATCTTTATATTTGCAAGTCTATTTGTTTCTGTGACGTAAGGTGGTTTTTTTCTGTACAATCATTTACATAAGTAATTTTTTTATGAAGATTGTATGTTGCAAGTACCAAACAGGATTCTGAACACCAATATGTAGTAATATAGTACTGCCACAAAAAGAAACAATTTTGATCCGATGATGAAATATGCCACCTAGAAGATAGTGGATGTCCCGACAATGGTTTCAACGTCCTGCCAACAGATTGCGTAGTGGCGTAGCTACAACAGCGCCATATGTATCTACCCTTTAATAGGGGACACTCATAGCCAGAAGCCTCAGCGTCGTGCAAACGTGTGGAGCAAGCAGGCAACCATGCCACGAAGACACACTCGTACTTCCTACAGGCAGGTGAGCGAGTTTGAAAAGGGGCAAATTGTGGCCTTCCAAGTGACGGGATGGTCCTTTCAGAGAATTGCCCCAGATGCTGAACGTGCTACATCAGTTGTAGCATGCTGGTATCAGTGGTCACGTGAACATCCTCACTTCTGCGGACAACGATCTGAATGTCCACGCAGCACAAACGCCAGCAATTATCGTTGTCTTGCAAGGGTACCAATGGCAGATCGTACAGCTACCACAGCACAGATAAGAAGGCTTGTGAGCCCAGGCGTCAACACGAACTGTTGTGAACTGGTTATTAGCAGTGGGATTATTGGCGCACACACTTCCATTCACGTCACACCATCAGTGAGCACAGCATCAGAGTAGCACCTGGGAGATGGAATGGCGCGCCGTGGTCTTCAGTAGTGAAAGCAGATTCTGCCTGCACACGAGTGATGGTCGTTTGTGCATATGACGTAGACCTGGTAAGCGCTGTCTAGTGGAGTGCATTCGTCCAACACACACTGAACCCACACTAGGCATTATGGTCAGGGTGTGGTAAGCTACAACTCTCGTTCACCTTTGGCGTTTCTGTAGAGGATGCTAACCAGTGTTTGGTAAAAGCAGAATACCGTTAGATCCATTCTTTTGCCGTTGTTCCCACACAAAAGTGATGTATTGCTCCAACAGGATTGTGATTGCCCATACACAGCCAGTGAAACTCAAGTGCTCTGGCCAGCACCATGTCCAGATTTGTCTCCAGTCGAGTGTGGAATATGATGGGACGAGAAGTGACTTGTGAACTTGTCAACCAACAACTCTTATAGAACTACGTGAACAGGTTCTTCAGGCATGAAATAATGTATTCCAGAACAGTTTTCGCCGTCTGTACTTGATGCCAGAGACAGCGACTGCATTGCCACCCATGGAGGCTACACCATGTACTAATTTGCGTGTAGCAGCAACGGTCGATACCTGGTGTCTCAGAACCACTTGTACTATTGATCTGTAAATGTAACCATTTCATTTACTCCATATGCACTGTTGCATCTTTAAATGTTGAGTGAACTGGAGAGATCTAAATGGCTACTATTTTTTCTGGCATTGTATTAATATTTCTACCAATAATTATAGTAATGTAAATATTATAGTCTTACAACTGATAATATCATAAAGCATAAATTCTTAGTATATTGTTCAACACATTAAACATAACACACACTGAAGATGGAGAAATTTCTTCGAAACATGTATGGGTAGTAAAACAGGAAAAACTGTATTTGCTCAAGGCAGAACCACATCTCCTTATTACATTTTATATGCAATATTTATATTTCAATCATTCTTTCCACATACAGATTTACGTTTCAATACTATTCTTCTGATCTTTTTTTCTGTATACAATATATACATGCAAAACAGGGACTACCAGCATCATGTGAAGAAATACCACACACATACACGCAAATGTATACAACATTGTATACTGAATAGAATAAAATAGAATAGAATCTTTATTTGCCTTTCAGCATGTTTTCCATGCAATTGGCATCGTCAGTGTGTTCGGTACGTTTTTTTATTACAGTAATTTATTATTGTACATAATTGTGCCTGTGCAGGGCAAGCAAGCAGATATGTATGCTAAAGTAATATTCCAATTCACAAAAAACTTAAATATTTACAATGTTGATGAAGTTAAAAACTTAAAAAAGATTAAAATATGTTTTCACAGATTACTACAGTATATACAGATAAAACAAAATACGAAAATGTGGCACTTAGCAATAGAGATGAAAAATCACAAAAATGCTCTAATATCTAACTTTGCATGCCTTAGACTCTAATTGTACTTGAAAATTACCCTCCAACAATTTTTATATCCTGAACATTCAAACATTCACAGTGGTAAACACAAACGAAAACCAAATCTAATAAGCAAAGCTAAATGATTAAGCCCAACATGCAATAGTAAGTCTAAAAACGTAGTCTTCCGGCGTGGAGGCGGCATCTGGGCGATCTGTGAACATTTTAACGACAAGCACAAGGGTCCACAGTAACAAAACAAAGGGGCAACACGAAAAAGACAGTTCAACATGCAAGGAGGGAAATAAACTTTCGATAGTTATGTGTCCATCTGGCCCGACCTGCACATTTCACAAGATGAGGGAAGCTTCCTAGTGAAAGCAACTTCTGTCCCGTCCATAAAACGATTTAGTGGGCGCCGTTTTGGCGGGGCTCGGCGGCATCTAAGAAACGCGACACTGGAAATATTCCTCATCCCATATCACAAGGTACGCTGTTGTAATAAACATATTAGCCGGGCGCCAGCCCGACGCTGCTTTACCTCGACTCTCACACAGTATAAAGAGACCAGACTCTCACGCCACGTCCTCCAGTTTCTAAATAAGTGTCATTTCGCAATCAGCCACGGCGTTCCCACCCCCTTGCTTCGGCGGCCAGCGGAACAAGTCCGCCCACCAGAATAAACCACAACCCTGCGGGACCAACGGTCAGTTTCGGTGACTGCAAAGGGAGACCAGCAATGAGAAGGTTCCACGAACTCGCTTGCTGCTCGAGGAAAGTTCTAAAGGTCCTCAAATGCAATGGTCACCTCCAGTGTCCAAAAATCTGTCGCTATTGCCGAATTTAATTCTACTACTGCTACTGAAGTCATGCAAGTACTGTGAGATCAATCAGTGGTTTATCCTAACCCTAATAGCCCATCACATTAATGTTAATCAGGAAAATTTAGATACGCCAAAGGCGAATGAAACTGTATGATAATCACCGAAACAAAAATGAAAGGGGAGGTGCCTAACTGGTATTACCACGGCAGTGGCGTGCCTGGAAGGCACCGCCTTCTTTCGCTTTCAGCCGCTTTAAATTTCCTAAAATTTAACTACTTGTTGGTGAATTTTGCTAAAATTTAGCTACCTATTGATGAAGTTCTTCACGTGTAGCTCTTATGTAGTTATATGGCATTAGTGGATTGGAACTGACGATAGAACACGCTATTTGAAAGACAATAACTAGTTTATTCATATCCTGTTCCCAAGCATGAAAATACTTCAACACGTTCGCATGTTAATGCTGCGGATCTCCATGCAAGCCTCCAACACCACCCACTTTCCAATCCCTTTTGCGTGGGAAAGTTTTGTTTCCTTCATATATCGATGCTGATCAGTTTGAGTAACTTTGATATCTAATGTCATTGCTATTGTTGTTACTAGATAGCGCCCCCCCCCCCCCCCCCCGGCCCCCGTCGCAGTGTGGAGCACTAAGGGAATGGGGAATGTACATGTAGCATTTCCGTATACGCTGTAAGAGATGTGAGTGGGCAGTAAAACTTGAAATGCATCTCACACACACACACACACACACACACACACACACACACACACACACACACACCACTTCAACCCACGCCCGCCCATTCAAATTTAAGTTTTTAGTGATTTCTCTTAATTGTTCCATTCATATGCCGGGATGGTTCCTTTGAAAGAGCATGGCTGATTTCCTTTCCCATTCTTGACGTCATTCAGGGTTGTGCTAAGTCGTAAATGTCTTCGATGTCGACCAATTCAACAATTTTGTGTCCAAAGATAAGAGAGAAAGTAACAAACAGTGGAGCTGATCCCCCATGGTACACAAAACGGGTCAGAACACCGTTGCAGAAACAACGAAAAAAGTATGTCAAGTTTAAACGAAAGCAAAATCTCTAAGACTAGCGATCTTATACTGAAGCTCGAAATTTAGCACGCACTTCAATGCGAGATGCTTATAATAGTTTCCACGGCGAAATTTTATCTTGAAACCTGATTGCAAGATGCAATCAAATGCCTTCGCCCTGCGATAGCAATGAAAATGCTATTGACGACAGTGCTGCCAAACCAGAGTTACTAAATACAGCTTTCCGAAATTCCTCCACCACAGAAGAGGAAGTAAACACTCCAGAATTCGAGTCAAGAACAGCTGCCAACATGAGTAACTTAGAAGTAGGTATCCTCGCAGTACTGAAGCAACTTAAATCACTTAATAAAACCAAGTCTTGTGTTCCAGACTGTAAAGCAATCAGGTTCCTTTCAGGGTATGCTGCTGCAATAACTCCATACTTAACAATCATATACAAGCACTTGCTCGATGAAAGGTCAGTACGCAAAGACTGGAAAGTTGCACAGGTCATATCAATATTCAAGCAAGGTAGTAAGAGTAATACACTAAAATTACAGGCCCATTTCATTAACGCTGATTTGCAGCAGGATTTTGGAACATATATCGAACCAGTCTCTGGACTGAAGACCACCACCACAACAACAACAACATCATCAACAACATTGTGTTCAGACATTTTGAATTACTTCAAAGAGAATGGTCAATTGACAAACAGATTTAGAGACATCGTTCTTGGGAAACACAACTAGCTCTTTACTCACACGAAGTGTTGGGTGCTACCGGAAAACCGGAAAGGGATTTCAAATTGATTCTGTGTTTCTAGATTTCCAGAAAGCTTTTGATACTGTTCCACCCAAGCGGCTTGTAGTGAAATTGCGTGCTTATGGAATATCGTCTCAGTTATGTGACTGAATTCGTGATTTCCTGTCAGAGAGGTCACAGTTGGTAGTAACTGACGGAAACTCATCTAGTAAAACTAAAGTGATTTCTGGCATTACCCAAGATAGTGCTATAGGCCCTCCGCTCTTCCTTATCTATAAAACGATTTAGGAGACAATTTCAGCAGACGTCTTATGTTGTTTGCAGATGGTCTGTCGTTTATCATCTAGTAAAGTCATCAGACGATCAAAACAAATCACAAAATAATTTAGAAAAGATATCTGTATGGTGCGAAAATTAGCAGTTGTCCCTAAATAGTGAAAAGTGTGAGGTCATCCACACGAGTGCTAAAAGCAGTCCGTTAAATTTCGGTTACACGATAAAACAGTCACATCTAAAGGCCGTAAATTCAACTAAATATCTGGGAATTACAATTACGAACAACTTAAACTGGAAGGAACACACAGAAAATGCTGTGGGGAAGACTAACCAAAGACTGGGTTTTATTGGCAGAACACTTAGAAAATGTAACAGATCTAATAAGGAGACTGCCAACACTACGTTAATTCATTCTCTTTTAGAATACTGTGGGATCCTTGGTGGTGGTTGTTGGGATGTTTAAGGGGGACTAAACAGCTAAGGTCATCAGTCCCCCATTCCAAAAACAGGCGAGACGAAAATTTACGGAGCAGGTAAAACCCCTAAGGAGGGAGGAGACGCCCGTCCCCCCAGTCACTGAAAGAACACCAATGTGGCAGCGAACACTAGCGACAAGAAGAGTACAGACGAACACCGGACAGAAAGAAACGGAAGAAAAGAAGAGGGCTGGAGACTGGTTGACTGACCATGGGAACAAAAAAAGGGAAAGAGTCAACCATCCATACACCAGGGAGGTGTGGGTGCACGGACCCGGAAGGGCGGCAGAAGAGGGAACGACCCCAGTTCCGACAGCAGGGACTGGACGCGGACAGCAATGGAAAGCCCAGACCTAGGTCGCCGGTCGGGCAGAGGGAGAACCCTGGCAGGGAAAAGCAGGCGATGATTGGGATGGCCCGGTGAGCAAAGCACGTGGACAGCATAGTCGGCGAGCAGTCGGTGGCGGCGAATCCGCAGCGGGGGAACCCCGGCCTCCACCAGCAGACTATCCACGGGGCTCGTACGGAGAGCACCAGTTGTAAGCCGAACCCCACAGTGGTGTATGGGGTCCAACAACGTCAACACTGAGGGCGATGCAGACCCATAGGCCAGGCTCCCATAATCAAGCCTGGACTGCACAACTGCTCTGTACAATCGCAACAGCGTGCAGCTATCTGCACCCCAAGACGCGTGGCTCAGGCAGCGGAGGGAGTTGAGGTGCCGCCAGCACTTCTGCTTCAACTGAGTAATATGAGGTACCCATGTGAGGCGGGCATCAAAGACG
Source organism: Schistocerca gregaria (assembly GCF_023897955.1). Classification (NCBI taxonomy): domain Eukaryota; kingdom Metazoa; phylum Arthropoda; class Insecta; order Orthoptera; family Acrididae; genus Schistocerca; species Schistocerca gregaria. Next base: position 757,418,362 of record NC_064921.1, read on the forward strand.
AGTCCTAAGAAGCGGCTAGTGTCCACCACTTCAAGTAGGTGGCCGTCGAGGTAAAGTTCCGGATGAGGGTGGACCGTCCGACGCCTGCAGAAGTGCATAACTCGAGTCTTGGCTTACCAGATAGGAATGATGGAGTACATCAAAACAATTCAAAGAAGGGGAGCACGTTTTGTATTATCGCGAAATCCGGGAGAGAGTGTCACTGAAACGATACAAGATTTGGGAGTGGACATCATTAAAACAAAGTCGTCTCTCGTTGGGGCGGGAAATCTCAGTCACCAACTTTATCCTCTGAATGCAAAAATATTTTATTGCGCTGACCTAAACATGGAGAAACGATGGTCATGATAAAATATGTGGAATCAGTGCTCGCATGGAAAGATATAGTTGTTCGTTTCTTCCCTGCGCTGTTCGAGAACAGAATAATAGAGAATTATTGTGAAGGTGGTTCGATAAAGCCTCTGCCAGGCACTTGAGTGTGATATGCAGAGTACACACGTAGATGTAGATGCACATAAACACTGTATATTATATAACTGTTACGCATACAAGATAAACATCACTGACAACGCAAAGTTTGATAGAACTGGCAAAAGAATCAATCCATCAGCTGCGACAAGGCAAGTGACACCATCTAGCTGATTATTCCCTTAAGCTTCTGTAACCTCTACCTGAATAATATGGCATGTTGAATTAATATGAAGTTATACAAAAGTATAAGGTAACTACATCTTGGGCATTTTGACAATGGTTAATTTAAAGAGAAGAGAAAAAATATTTGACAAAATACTCACTTTTGATTGGTATGGCATAGCACTTCACTGAGAATAACAATTATTCGACCTATTAGAAGAAATAGTCCTCTAAGTGGGCCGATGATCCGCGCCAGCGTCCATAGTGTGTGTCGCATCAGCTGTTGTAGCGCTATGGCTGCGGTCTGGGAAGGTTAAGTCAGCTGCTGCAGTGCATGGCATGAATCCACTAACTCATTCTCAGAAAACTTTAATATTGGCTACAGTGATCACAATGCACAGCTACTTGCCGTACGCGGAAGTATTGATATGTCTAGGAATGGAAGTGTTATCTACAAGAGAAAATTCAACATGCAAAATATTCAGCACTTCAAACATATGCTAAGTACCCACTCGTGGAATAAAATCTACAACAGTTACAACACAGATGAAAAGCTGGATAATTTCATGGAAATTTACAGGCATTGTTTTGAAATCGCATTTGCAAAACAGAAAATAATTTGTAAAGGCCCCAGAAAACCCAAAACTTGGATTACATCAGAAATCAAAGTATCATGTAGAAGAAAAAGAGAACTTTTAGTACTATCAAAAAGAGATAGCAGCCCTGAATTTGCTCACTACTCCAAAAAATACAAGTTAACTGAGTCGTGTAATAAGGGAAGCAAAATTAAGGGAAAATGACAAACTTATTATGGAATCATCAAACAAAGCTAAGACAATGTGGAACACGGTACAGAGACTTACTGGAAAGGTAGAAACACACAAAAATATTGTATTGTCACAGGCCGGCAACAAGATCACTGATCCAAAATTAATTGCTAACCACTTCAATACTTACTACACCAATATTGCTGGTGAGCTAGTGAAGGAACAAATGGGAAAAACATCAAACGAAATATTGAAGGAAATTTCTGGAAATAGTGTAACAAATACATCCATGTTCCTTCGACCAATAAGTAGGGAAGAACTGCTAAACACCATAAAGCCATTAAAAAATAAACATTCAGCCGGAGTTGACGATGTGCCAGACTATATTATAAAAGTATCAGCTGAACAGATACTCGCACCACTGCTAGATATATGCAATTCTTCACTATCAATTGGTATTTTTCCACAACAGTTAAAAACTGCAAAAGTTTTACCCCTATACAAAAAGGGCGATCGGCAGCAAATGGTCAACTATAGTCGTGTATCAATCCTCTCAGGTTTTTCAAAAATCATTGGAAAACTAGTTCTTCACAATTAACTGATTTCTTTAACAAAAAAATATGATCTCAGGATGTCAGCATGGCTTCAGGCCTCAGTGCAGTACTGAAACAGCCACTTTTAGCCTCATAAATCTTATTTTAAATTCAGTGGATAATGAGAAAAATGTTTCGGGGATTTCCCTGGATTTTTCTCCTAAGAAAGTTGGAATGATATGGTATAAGAGGCCTGCCACACGAGTGACTGAAATCCTAACTAGAAAATAGTTCTCAGATAATAGAGGTAAAACACATGGGAAAAAACGAACATCAAGCTTATCAATCGAAACCGTCCACATTAACCCACAGTCTACCACAAGGCTCAATTTTAGGTCCCTTTCTCTTCTTAATTTTCATAAACGACTTCTCCCTACACGTTCAACACTCTGAACCAGTGCTATTTGCAGATGACACGAGCATATTAATTGAAGGTGAAAACGAAATGGCTCTAAGTTTAAATGCTAAAGTCACAAATGAGAATGTCACAGAGTGGTTTATGAGGAGTAATGGAACAACGCAAGTCCTGAATTAGTTAGAGCGGTGTATTACCCTTGCATACACTCCCTATTGAGATATGGCATCATATTCTACGGAAATTCTCCTCATAGCATAACAACATTCCGAAAAAAAAAATTTGTGAGGATAATGAAAAATGCTAACAGCTGAAAATCATGCAAACCATTCTTTAAAGAACTGGAGATTCTACCCCTACCATGTATCTATATGTTAGAAGTTGTCATGTACCTAAAAAAAAGCATGCTAAAAATGGAAATGTATTTATTCAAAATAAATCTGTACATGAACACCATACAAGGGCAAATAGTGACATACACATACATCATTGTTATACCACACTGTGCAAGAAACGTGTATATCACTCAGATTCACATTTGTTTAATAAGCTGCCAAGTAAATTAAAGGCCATAAACAAAATCCATAGCTTTAAAAAATCTGTAACTTCGTATCTCTTGGAAAACAGTTTTTACTCAGTAACACAGTATCTTGTAACAATATAAAAATGTAATGTAACAATATATCAATATAACAAATGAACAATTTGTAAATGTAATGTATACAATTAATGTAACATTATATTAATGTAATGCCATTTTGTCAAACATCTAGGGTATAGTAAATGCACCTCAAAGATTCAGGACATAAATAAATAAATAAATAAATAAACAAATAAAAGGTGGATACAGTCGATGAATCTTGTGCTGTGTCTCCATCTTGCATTATCCACGTCATTTTCAGCCTATGTACTGAAACTGTTGAGGATCTTCCACATCCAATGATTTTGCATGTGCTATCCCCTTGGCATAGAACTCTGTGTGAACTCGAATATGGCTGTTGGAGCGATGGCCTCACCGTATCATCAGTGTTTCATCTCTTTATGTACAAACACTCATTGAGAACCTTGAGGCTGTCCAGGAGTGTGAATAGTGCCAATAGGCAGTTTCATATGTTGTACTTATTCCGGTCACCAATTTGACAAATTCTGCTGGTAGGTTTAGTGCTTTTCCATACAGAATTTATACCAAGGATGCTTGTAAGTCCTTATTTAAGGCAGATCAAATGCCTAATGACACTCAGGGGAGTGATTCGTGCTACTCCACCTCCCCCCCCCCCTCCCCGCTTGTTAGACATTAACACAGCTTTCAATGTATGTTGCTACCTCTCTACTGATCAGGCGCTTTGGGGGTGGTAGGTAGTGGTTCTAAAGCATTTCACTCTGTACGTTCTACAAAGGTTCGAGAACAGGGCCTACTCAAATTGTGTTGTGACAGGGGCTGGGCATCAAAACTGGGCAATCCACATCTCTATAAATGCTTTTGTTGCTGTGATATCAGATAACGGAATAGCTTCCACCATTATGATGCTCTGTTAATAGCTGATAAGATCTCCCCAACCTGGAAAGGGGGCCAGCCAAATCCAATTGTACATGCTGCAAGTGGCCAGATGGGATGCTGAATGTGCCTAAAGTTGGGCTTAGGTGTCTTCCTATTTTGCTCCTTCAACATTCCACTCATGCCTGTGCCTCAAGTTTCCATTCCTTTTTAATATTCGTCACTAGACGGGTGTATTCCTGAATGAATCAATCCATGTTAGTTCTTGAAGACGATTTTTCTATATATTTTGTGTATGAATTGTGATAAGTCATACCATATGACATTTACTACGCCACTCATTTGCTGACGTTCTAATTTTAGACTCACTTCTTCTTTTTTCTTTTTTCTTTTTTTGGTTCTGGAGAGGTAGTCGGCAACTATACTATCCGCCCTTTTAATGTGAACTATATCGGTGGAGAAAAGGCTGATCAAATCCAAGTGCCCAAAACACTGATGTGAACAATGTTTACTGTGAACCCTGACCACGTCCACCAGGGTGTGGTGACCCGTAAATATTGTAAATTTTCGCTCTCCAATGTCTACCTTAAAATATCGAACGGCTTCATAAAACGCTAGCAATTTGCGGCCAAATGCAGACCACTTGTACTGAGCCGGAGTTAATTCCTCTGAAAAGAATCTCACTGACTATTGTTTTGTGTCAGTTATCTGGTGCAATATTGTGCTGTTTGCCACATCATTTGCATCAGCTGTCATAGATAAAGGGCACCTTTTAACAAGTGTGGTAGTGTAACCGCCTGTTCTAAGTTGAGTTTGATCTTCTCAAATGCTTTTTGTATGTCGTCTATCCATGTAAGGACATGTTTCCCGCCCATGATTATTCTTTCCCACCCATGCAGCCATCAAACGTGACTATAATTGCGCTGCTAGTGGCAAATGTCTCCTGTAAAAGTTAATTGTGTCTAGGAATAAGTGTAGTTCCCTGAAGGTTGTCGTATTTAGGGTGTGTGAAGCCCCTATGCAGTAATCTGTTATACGCCCTTGTTCCTAAACTTCAGCACTGGTATTCATTACTTACTAGCAACAATAAAACTGTTTTGTCAATAACTTCAATTTTAAACTTTATTAAAGTATTTAAGTAACATATAAAAAAGCACCCGTGCAAGATAAATACTCAAAAATAATGAAATAACTACTACTGCGCAACAGCCACTTGTACTGAAAAACTGCCATAGAAACATAAAACTTGGGTGCACAGTATAGTAAAAATACAAATAACATCACTACAATCTAATTAATACCCTATACCAAAATTAATTCACTTAAATGTAAAACTTAGTCAGCTCCAAATACATGATACAATACCATTTAATTGGTCTTTTGCAAAATTTAGCAAACTTAGACAAATGGCTTCCTTTCCACTTTCACATTAGCGAATTCATTAATCACTTCCTCAATATCCAGATTGACAGCCATTCCTGATTATATGCTTAGTACTCCAAGATGGTGCATTCGTTCTTGATTCTCTTCTGGCCTTGGGTAGTTCTTAATCCATTTTGAAACATAAAATGACCTTTCAGCAGGACATTCTTTTGTTAGAATACACATTTGGACAGACATCACCAATTTTTTTTAAACCAACATTCTACAGAGAAATGGAAGGGAGGACAACTTGACACCACATACTTTCTTAATAGACAACAGGTAGCTTTTAAAATATATAGGCTGTGTTCTTCTGTATTACAGTATTATAGATGGCTCTAAGTTTCTCTGCAGTCTCACAAATTTGAACAGCTTCTAGTTCTGTGATATTTGAGTGAAATGAAAATCTTAAGTTGTATTCTCTATGGCAATAATTATCTTCTCTAACTCACCTGAAGAGTTTGTAAATTCTTAGAAACTGATGCTTTCATTCTTCTCCTGATCTCAACACAACCTAATCCTGCTTCTTCTTCAGGTCATTTGCATTCTTCTTCAGAGTTGGATGATTCATCAAAGAATTCATTAAAGAATCCATTACCTCTAATTTAACATTTTCTTTCTTGATTCGCAGCAGCTGAAAAAGATGGAACTGATTCTGAATTCCTCATCTCCAAAAGTTTCTTTCAAGCTGGACTCTTGTGAATTGAAAAAGATATCGGAAGCCCAGCTAAGAACATTGCAATAGAGTCATACATTACTACAGAAGTAGAAATATCTGCATCCTCAGATTGAAGTTTTTCCCAATGCTTTGCCAAACTGTTGCAGGAAACAGCACCACACAGATGTAATGAACACTATCTCTATACTACTTCATATTATAAGCTCTTCGGCTTCAAATCTAGCACTTCCATTCTCATTTTCTGAAATTCTCCTTAATGCAGAAAACACTGCTTTCCAATCTGCATTCATACCCTTACTAGTTGCCTCACCTCCTCACCATTGCATATAACTGATCTCTGCAGCTGTCAAGTTTTAGTCCATGTAGTTTTTTATAAAACACAGGAATCTCTCTATTGAGAGGCCATCTTACATTACCTGTCTGATGATATTACTTAACTGTTCATTATGGTATATATCTGATGTATGATCTACAATGATTGAAAAATAATTAGAATAAATAACTTCATTACTTATTTTGTGGGCCACTGATGGTCATCCCCCCCCCCTACTAAGATGATTAAATCTTCATAAATTGCTGGTGACAAGTATCAAGTAGATCCTTTTCTTGGGTTACTAAACCTTGCTATACAGTCGGCCAAAAAAAGAATAATACTCCAATTAATTCCAGACACATCATGAAATTTCCATTTTTTACAGAACTGAACACCTCTCAGTCTCCACGAAATGGTAGAGCCCTAGAAGATAGCTTCTTAACTATAGAAATAACTTTTTAGTACATTTCTTCAATATGTAATTCCATGTTCATGTTGGATAAGCAACCTTTTTCAGTTCTAATCATCTTGTTTCCTCTGTTTTTCATTTTTGATAAGCGGTTTCTATGGGAGGTAGAATTTTCATATCCAGATTTTCATATTCCAGCTTAGCTCCAATCAGTGAAACCAAATGTTGCAGACAGATGCCCCACCAAATACTTTACAACATGCACAGAACAATGAACCTTGGGTAGGAAAATATACAAGATTTCACAGTTGACAATTTCCTCATTTCCAAAGTGAGTGATGATCGCCATTTCTGGTATGTCTTTTGATGCCATTGGCATTTAGTGGTAGTCCCCTCTGTAGGAGCTTTTTGCAGCAAAATCACTGGTATCTGTCAGCATATCACTATGAGGACATAGAAAAATCGACATTTGTGTTTTGATTGATACCATTTTTACCAAATAATGCATTACCCTGTCAGCATATTCCCGATGATATAGATCATTACTGGGAACAGGAAAATTGTCTGGCTTAGAGCATGTAGATTCTTGACATCCTTCTGGAACTCCTGAAGTTAGTTAGGACATCTGCATTACGATTACCATTTAGAGCTTGAATTTTGCTTCCACTTCTAGAGCTACACTGTTCATTGCTGCTGTTTTGATCAATAACTTCACCCGAATGTTCAGAACAACAGAGTTCACTTTTGCTTTTACCTTTAAACTATGAGTTCATTTGTGGTATTTAAGTTTACTGTCCCTCTGTCTTTTTTCTTCAGTTTTATTTCAATATGCAGAGCCACTTGTCCTACATCATCCAATAGTACCACCATAGTGATGTCAAGAATTGGAAAGTGAACATACTTTGATTATATCAAATGCTACAGAATCTGTTTCACTATGACCAGTTAGTATTCAAATTACATATCTTAATTTTAAGTAGAGAACCACATGGAATAGTATTGTGTTGTGTATGATGCCAACATAACACTGAATAGATGAAAAAGTGGAACAACATTCCACAAGCAAAATGTTGTAGGCTAGATGATCAAGTAGAGATCTATCTCGTAACATATCCTATGAGATTAATTCACTCATGGAATACATTATATAGGTGAACCAAGAATAAAATATGAATTCATCAACACTTTGCCAATAAATTGTTGAATGCTGGTGCTATACACATTAAAATATACATAAAAAATAATTTTTCCATCACAACAATTTGCTGCCCCCAAAATCTGGGCCCCCTGTGCAGTCACACATGTTGCACATGCCTAAATACAGCCCTGATTGTAGGTCTCGGCATGGAACGTATTAACTCAACCAATTCCACTGTGGGTTTAATTCTGGACTTTATGGAATGACCCAAGAACACAAGAAGATTACCTCACTTTTTCCAAAGTTGGCACTTCTCTTCACTAGCGATGATGTAATGTTTTCAGAGGGTGTCCAAAATTATTCTTAAATGTCTTTTGCGCTGTTCAGTAATTTTTGAGAAGACCATTATATTGTCCAGATAGCAAAACAACACAAAAGTCTTCTGAATATTGATTGATAGAAAGTTGCCACAAGTAGTATGGAGATGGCAGCATTACCCCAATTTTTATGTCTAATTGGTATGAAAATTAATTAAATTGATTAATTAATCCGCTCTACCCCGACGATGCCCACTCCCACCCCCGCCCATGCCCAACCCCACACCCGGGTTATGTCGTGTTTTTCTCAGCCTGCGTGTGGACCACAATCCTCTCTTCCTCTCCCCACCCTTCCCCTCCCACTTTCCCTCCTCAGTCGCCTACACTATTGATGGGAATTTTGAATTTTGGCGTGATTTTCAAATTTTGGTGGCCATTCCAAATTTTCGCTGTACAAATCAATTGTCAGCTCAGAGGACATAATTTTAACTGAAACTGTTGATTGAAATTGTTTATAAAATGGGAATAGACAGTAGCAATCAGAAAAAAACATTTCAGAGGATGATAAATCAGAGGATTATGCTCTGAGAAGGAAATAATTTGCTTTTTGTAGGACACGGATACTCTTGTTTAACTTCCAATAGCTTCATTGCTTTGCATAGTTCGACCACAAAGTCATTAAAATGTTCTGCATTGTGCTGCTGGGCTCAGCATTACCACCTTTGCCTTGTGTAGGGACTGGGCCATTGTAGCTTCTGCACATCTAGCCTCCCCACCCCTCCGCCCAGCATCAGGTAGCAGCTTGCCAGCCCGGCTGCCTTCACAACAGCTGCCTCGAGGGATACTGCAGGACACTCCTACCCCATGCCCCCTGGCCAGCTGCGGGTCATTTGTCATGAAAGGCGCAACAGCATGTGAGCTCTTAACTCTCAGATGGCCTAAAGACACAACTGCATCACATGTGCCACTTGGCCATGTGTCCGGCATCTAATGATGACCACATGTCTATCCCCAGCCCTCGACTTCTACGCAACAGGGGGGCAGCAGCCAGAAGCTGGAAATTGGCATTTAGTGCATTGCAGTACAATGCTGCTCTCAAGGTGTGCTTTGTTGGTCCTTACCAAGAACAATACAGTTGTTTTCAAAGGTTAGCGTCTTCCCCCACAGCTCTGTCCTAAGGAAAACAGCAACAGATATTTCGAAGGATGCAGCTGGCATCAGGCATGTCAGACTATCCGTCTATCTCAGACTAAACAAAAGGTGTTTTTCTAAAGATAGCAGATGTGTGCAATTTTCCACCTCTTTGCCAGCAAACAAAGGATGTTTTCAGAAAGGATCCTCTATTTGTTTCACAGAATTTTTTGTTTCCCACAGTAACTGCCTGCACCCAGAAGAAAAAGAAAGTGAAATTAGCATCTTCACACCACAGCTATATCCTGACTAACAACAAACTGTATTTTGAAGGGTGCAGCTGATGTTAGAAATATCAAGCCATCTATTTCCTTCAGAGTGAACAAATAGTGTTTTTCTGAAGCTAGCAGCTGTGTCCAATATTCCAACCACTTGCCAGCAAACAAAGAATGTTTATCTCAGATCTGTTTTTCCTTCCCCCACAGATATGATATTTTTCTCAAACAGCTGCCCTAAGCCTGCTTGAAGAAAAAGAAAAAAAGAAAATGCGGGTAGCGTCCTCACACCACAGCCTTACCCTGACTAACAACAACATGTATTTCAAACGGTGCAGCTGATATCAGAAATATCAAGCTACCTTTTCCTTCAGAATGAACAAAGAGTGTTTTTATAAAGCTAGCAACTGTGTCCAATATTCCAGCCACTTGCCAGCAAACAAAGGATGCTTGTCTCAGATGTTTTTTTCATCCCCCCCCCCCCCCCCTGCCACACAGATGTGATATTTCCCTCAAACAGCTGCACCAAGCCTGTTTGAAGAAAAAAGAAGGCAAGTTACAACGTGCTGGAATGGCACTCTGAGTTCCTATTCATTCTCTACTAAATAGAGGGTGGAGTCTGAAGCTATATAAAGTCCAACCCCCACCACAATCACCAGTCTTTGACAGTGCATAGTTGTGTCAATGTGATTCCTGCAACATGAAACGGTCAGCCAGCAATGATGCCAGTGGTAGTGGTAGTGGGAAATGGCCAAACTTGGGTCAATTGCCATGGAAGTGTTTATTAAAAAAAATTGTGAGTTCAAATAGCGACAGTTATAAAATTTCATAGCAAAGTATTCAAAATTTTTGAGATTGTGATACATTTTCGTAACAAATGGTTATAAAAGTTCTTTTTTCTTACTATTACACCATTCATTCCCGAAATGTTGATGGAACTAGAACGCCAGCTGCAAGCTGAAAGTCTCCTGCAAGCAGAAGATGATGTGCTACCATCATGTAAGTATGTAAACGTATGTCCATAAACTCTGTCCACAGGCCCTGGCGGACCACCATGTCATCCTCAGCCCACAGGCATCACCGAATGTGGATATGGAGGGGCATGCATCTCTCCCAGCCGTATGTCAGTTTCAGAGACCATAGCCACTACATCTCAATCAAGTAGCTCCTCAGTTTGCCGCACAAGGGATGAGTGCACCCTGCTTGCCAACAGTGCTCAGCAGACCGGATGGTCGCCCATCCAAGTACTAGCCCAGCCTGACAACACTTAAATTCAGTGATCTAACAGGAACAGGTGTTACCACTGTGGCAAGGACATTGGCTCATCATGTAAGTACAATTCAAAATTCTGTGTGTGAAAGTTATATGTTCAGGAAGCAACTCTTAAAGTGTTCCAATTGTAGCAAGTTCTTGTAACATTTCTACTGTTGTTCTAGCATTAGACTAGCAGCAGCTGAAAGTCTCTGTCAAGTGGAAGAGCTTGTGCTACCATCACGTAAGTACATCTCCAAATTCTGTGTGGGAGTTTACATGTTCATAAAACAGCTCTTGATGTATTCAGATCATAACAAGCATTTATGAAACTTTTGATCTCACTGCTGCAGCATTAGAGTCACAGCTGATGGACACTGAGCTGCTTCCGAAGTCTGAAATGCTGCAAGAAAGTAAGTACAGTTGTAATATAGTGCCGCTAGACTTTTTTTTATCATATACAGTTGTGTGAGGTATATATTATTCATTGTTGTAGATGTTGCTGCTACTCAAGAGGAAAATGAGGTTCTGATAGAAGTATGCATCGAGAATGATGACCAGGAGTCATCACTTCTATCTGGTATGAACTTTTTACTTATTTAATCAATTTTTTCGTAGTTACATATAATCAATATCTCGCTGAAGTCAAATTCAGTACAAGGTTTTTGTTGTTGTTTCTACTAATCAGTATCTTGCTGTAGACGACTTCCATGAGATGGATTGATGGTTCCACAACAACAACAATTCTGATGAGGGTGAAATTCTTGAGTGGGAGTGTGAGATGATGGCCGCTGAAAGGCAGTGCGATCTCTCCATTCTGGAACAAGAGATGGAGATATTTGACTGGTTGGGAGAACTAGCAGAAAGATCAACTGAACTGCTCAATCCTGGGAACCAGAATGTAAAAGATGATTATAATGTGACCATCATCATTAAAGCATATAATTATTGTTCAGGAATGCTGATGCTCTTAATTGTACATGTTTGTTTACAGCATACATTGTGCTTAATTATTTCCCTATATTTATATGTTACAGAGGTGGCACCAACGCCACTGTGACAAGAGCTTGCTGTGGCACGTGCATCTAGAGCGGTGTTTGTGGGGGAGGGTGTCAAACAAAACACACACCCGAGCGGTGTGCACTGTTGTGCGAAGCACGGCTTGTTGCCGTGTGAGAGGTTGCCACGGCTGCTGTAATGCCAGCCCTCAAGCCACCACATACCCTCTGGTGTCCGTGGGTGGTTCAGTCAGAGCAATGATCTTCGACCACTGCCAGTTGGTGGGTTTCAATGGGAGCCCAAAACCGAATTAGAGGGCTTAGGTGGAAAAATATTGGGACTGATGGCTGATTCTGATGTAGGGTATGTGGTGGAGGACGACCTCATATATCCTAGCAGTTTTCATGAAATGACAAGTGACTTGCTGTTATGTTCAGAGCAACAAGTTCCATGAGGAAGCACTGTCCCTAAACTGATGACCACTGTTGGACACAAGAAGAGGTATGTAATTTATTATCATAGTCTCCAGCAGTGTCTCAGCTTAAGGACGGGGCTAGGTAGAATTGCCCAAACTATCTCCTTCAATCAGTCCCCATGGTTGGAGGAGTATGTTGAATTAAGTACCAAAAGAGGGCAGCTGCAACTAGTGATTTCGAAAAAGATTTTTACAAATTGATGAATAATTCCATTTTCGGTAAAACCATGCAGAATGTAAGAAATGAGCACAATATTTTGATTAGGGCTGAATGGGATGGGCCGTGGGATGTAAGAAAGTGCATTGCCAGACCAAATTTTAAGCGGGTCACAATTTTCAATGGAGAACTTTGTTTCTGTGGAGATGTCAAAGGTTTCAGTAGAGTTTTTTATGAAACCAATCTACACTCCTGAAAATTGAAAACAGAACACATTGACACCGGTGTGTCAGACCCACCATACTTGCTCCGGACACTGCGAGAGGGCTGTACAAGCAATGATCACACGCACGGCACAGCGGACACACCAGGAACCGCGGTGTTGGCCATTGAATGGCGCTAGCTGCGCAGCATTTGTGCACCGCCGCCGTCAGTGTAAGCCAGTTTGCCGTGGCATACAGAGCTCCATCGCAGTCTTTAACACTGGTAGCATGCCACAACAGCGTGGACATGAACTGTATGTGCAGTTGATGGACTTTGAGCGAGGGTATATAGTGGGCATGCGGGAGGCCGGGTGGACGTACCGCCGAATTGCTCAACACGTGGGGTGTGAGGTCTCCACAGTACAGCAATGTTGTCGCCAGTGGTTGGCGGAAGGTGCACATGCCCGTCGACCTGGGACCGGACCGCAGCGACGCACGGATGCACGCCAAGACCGTAGGATCCTACGCAGTACCGTAGGGGACCGCACCGCCACTTCCCAGCAAATTAGGGACACTGTTGCTCCTGGGGTATCGGCGAGGACCATTCGCAACCGTCTCCATGAAGCTGGGCTACGGTCCCGCACACCGTTAGGCCGTCTTCCGCTCACGCCCCAACATCGTGCAGCCCGCCTCCAGTGGTGTCGCGACAGGCGTGAATGGAGGGACGAATGGAGACGTGTCGTCTTCAGCGATGAGAGTCACTTCTGCCTTGGTGCCAATGATGGTCGTATGCGTGTTTGGTGCCGTGCAGGTGAGCGCCACAATCAGGACTGCATACGACCGAGGCACATAGGGCCAACACCCGGCATCATGGTGTGGGGAGCAATCTCCTACACTGGCCGTACACCTGTGGTGATCGTCGAGGGGACACTGAATAGTGCACGGTACATCCAAACCGTCATCGAACCCATCGTTCTACCATTCCTAGACTGGCAAGGGAACTTGCTGTTCCAACAGGACAATGCACGTCCGCATGTATCCCGTGCCACCCAACGTGCTCTAGAAGGTGTAAGTCAACTACCCTGGCCAGCAAGATCTCCGGATCTGTCCCCCATTGAGCATGTTTGGGACTGGATGAAGCGTCGTCTCACGGGGTCTGCACGTCCAGCACGAACGCTGGTCCAACTGAGGCGCCAGGTGGAAATGGCATGGCAAGCCGTTCCACAGGACTACATCCAGCATCTCTACGATCGTCTCCATGGGAGAATAGCAGCGTGCATTGCTGCGAAAGGTGGTTATACAGTGTACTAGTGCCGACATTGTGCATGCTCTGTTGCCTGTGTCTATGTGCCTGTGGTTCTGTCAGTGTGATCATGTGATGTATCTGACCCCAGGAATGTGTCAATAAAGTTTCCCCTTCCTGGGACAATGAATTCACGGTGTTCTTATTTCAATTTCCAGGAGTGTATTTGGGTATGTGTATATTGGACATCTCCAAACTCCAAATGTACTGTTTCCACTATGAGTTTGCTAAAACTCATTTTGTAGAACCAAAGTTTTTTATATGCTCACAGGTAGCTTCATCCAGTGGGTGAAGAACTGTGGTCCATATGAAGTAATTAGGGTCATGGTAATGAATCTGACACATCAGGATACACAGCCAATAATCCTTATGGTATTGTTCCACAGAACATGAAGGTTACTGGCTTAATGAAAGAAGAGGCAAAAGGATTGTCGATTGTGGAGTTTGTGGGTCTAAGATCCAAAATGTATGCAAGTCATACAATTGATAGATCCACCCAGGGGCAGGCTAGGGCTGTTCGGTGTGCTGCATCTGTGTCCTAACAGTTGAAGACTACTTGCATTGTCTGTACAGTGGCATTTGCAGTGCTTCACCACAACCTGAGCATTTGGTACAGCAAACTAGAATTCAAACATGAGGTCATGAGGTGTACACTGTGCTGCAATCTAAAGTTGTATTGTCACCTCATGATGATAAAAGAGCCATTTGTGATGACGGGATCAAAAACCTCCAGTACTCACACTATTTACTTGATGCACGAGAGGGGGTGGCGGCTCTCGATGGTGTGATTGAGAGAGAGTGAGTGCGTGACTGGCTGAGTGAGAGCTTGTACCTAATAGTATAGCTCTTTTATCGTAGTTTAAATATTGTATGTGTGATGTATGGCATGCCTGCATGTGTGAGTGCTTATGTGTCTCTTTGTGTGTGCTTGTAAGTGCGTTTGAGCACAGATGTCCATGTAAATATGTGTGAACCAAAATCATCAAAAATGTTAAAAAATTGTAAATGAAAGGAAAAAAATTGTGTACCATATTTCTTGTTTTTGAACTTCGAGTGAGTGTGTGACTGTATGAGTACATGTGTAAATAGATTAGTTTTGTAGTTTTACCCACCGCTAGCTATCCAAATCATACTAGTTTTAAGTGTGAGTTCCACCCAGTTCTCTTTAGTGCAGCTGTTTGGAATGAACATTTTAGGGTCATCTGCTTCCTTGTATTATTAAATCATTTCAGCTGCTTGAGGTGGGAAATGTATAGAGCCATCCAGTTCAAAGTATAACTTAAGTCTTCTGTTTGGGTGGGAATTTCACTAGTAATAGTATTAGTATAAGAGAAACTATACCTCTGCAGTAGCTGTAAACAGTATTGCAATGTAAAGTACAGAAAAAGTTTTCACAGTACTACTATTTTTTAAAAATCAACAACTGTAAATAAAAAATTTCAAACAGTAACAAGAACTGTGAATTTAAATCAGTATTACTTCGTGTATTGTAAAAACAACAAGATTTGTGGATGTAAAGCTGTATTACTATTGTGAGTGTTTATGTCTGAGTAACAAATTGTTATTTGTTACCATACGTCTTTGTTGTTATTTCACAAGTGCCTACCCTTGCAAATGAATGTAAAGGCTGTGCAATATGCACAAGATATTAGTTTAAAGCATGAGGGAGGTGATGTTTAAGATGGAGGAAAACAAAACATATGTAATGATTTCATGGGATTTTGCCTATCGTGCTGCATGTGTAGGTGTTTGGGAACAGGTAGAGTGTAATCATGTCCACTTCCAAAAGCATATTGCAAACATGGCTGAAATATAACTCCTGTGCTTGAACAAAGCCACAGACATAGGACCTGGGCAGCTACATACTATCTAAGTAGGAGCTAGGTAGAAAGAAAGAAAAACACAGAATGTGAGGTAAAAAATTCATTTACCTCCATTAATCCAACTGAAAAGTAATTTCATATTTTGATAAGTAGACCAACACTACTTTCATATAGGTATGAAAAGGGGGTCACTGTACTTTCAACTACCTAGTTGCAACTACTTTTCAAGGTCATCCAACCACCCATTTTCCACAACCAAGATACATGCCCATGGATCTTTGTATGGTATATCAGAAATGTCTTAAGATTTTTTGTAGATTAGTGAATAAGAGAAGCAAATATTCTAGTAACAAATCTTTATTAACTTTTACATTAACATTTATGTACAGAAAACAACTCTTTCCATGATTTTGTTAGGTGTAGTTTTAAAAATGTCCAATTTAATTTTTAACTTACAACTTAAATCCACATCTGAATCATCTATTTCTTTCTCCAGCTGGTAATTTGAAAAATACAGAGAAGGTATGTTTTTGAACTACAGTATATATCTAATTTTTTTCTTATACGCTACCTCTTTTACATCTATTGCACTGTACCACCACTTCAGAAACCGTGTCCGGGTACAGCGCTGTACCCGACCATGATAGCAGAATTATGTGGTTTGGGACAGGGTGATAATTGCGAGGGGCAGTCATCCTGCCTGCATCGGTCACTTTGCACACAAAATAGCGCAATTGGAGTAGGAGTTAAGCAGAGTGTATGACTGGAAATCACGTGATCAGAAGTGCAATCATCTTGGATCTTTAGAGTATAAAAGCAGCTTTGACAGACACAACTGATCCGTCTTCCACAGTAGTTGAAAGTGTCAACATGGATTCCTCCAAAGTGCTAAACATCCCTTAGCTATTGGGGAGGAAGACAAGACCAATGGATATATGCTTCCATTTGTGGTTATTACAACAGAACCTAGATAATCTGACTACTGACATTGGCAACATAGTTTACACAGAAAATGGTAAACTACTTAGTGAGAAGAATGTAAAAGTGCTTACACCTATTACAGAACTGTTTTGTAATGGCAAAGGAAGAGGCTATTGACGTGCGGGTCAGGTTTACATATGGATTTAAACACAGTTCATGGAGAAATCTAGCTATGACTGGGGAATACAAGATAAAGGCGTTTATTGTAAAGAACAGTGGTAAATGGCCATCCTTGGCATACTGGCCAAAACTGATGGACTGGAGAATGTTTACTATGTTAAAGGACACACAAAAAATCTCTTTATCAAACTCCATTCCTCCTTGGAGCTGCTTAAAAAGGATGGACACACTGTATCGAAATGTGGTGGGCTCAATGTCATACACTTAGCAACAGAAGAACCATTTGCAGAGCTTAAAATCAATGGAATAACAGCCTTTAGTGGCAATTCATTTGCAAAAGTATAAACTTTAAGTTCTATACCGAAATTCTGCAAGAATGTGCAGCAGAAGAACTTGCAGCTTACACCCAGGTGGATGTGGGGTGTTATAACAACAGTACCAAGAAGGAAATAAGAGGAAAATTATAATCCCCAAATGCTCTGTCTAGAAGAACTGCTGGATGGAACAGAACTAATTGTTAAAGCTGTAAAAGAGATAGTTTACAGGAAAAAATAGATATATACTGGAGCATGAAAACATGTCTTCTCTGTATTTGTCAAATTACTAGCTGGAGAAAGAAATAGATGATTCAGATGTGGAGTTAAGTTTTAAGTTAAAAATTAAATTGTACATTATTAAAACTACACCAAACAAAAATAAAGAAAGAGGTGTTTTCTGTACGTAACTGTAAATGCTAAAGTTAATAAAGATTTGGTACTAGAATATTTACTTCCCTGAGCAGAAATTGATTTGTACAGCGAAAATTAGGAATGGCCACCAAAATTCGAAATTCACGCCAAAATTTCTAATTCCCACCAATAGCATAGGTGGCTGAGGAGAGAGAGTCTAAGGGATGGGTGGAGAGGGGGAGAGGGGATTGGGGCCCAAGTGCAGGCTGAGAAAAACACGTGACGTCATCCGGAGGTGGGGTTAGGCATGGTCGGGGATGGGGGGAGGGGCTAATTGATCAATTTATTAATTTGCATATCAATTTGATATAAAAATTGGGGTGACATTGCCATCTACCTACTACTGCCACATCTGGGGCACATTTTTAGCCCATAAAACAAGTGCAAAAACACGAGAAGTTCCAAAGGGAGTGATGATTGCAGTTTCTGGTATTTTTCTTATTGCCCTAATATATTTGCGCATCTGCCACAGATGTGAAAAATCCTATAAGTAGGGAACAGGGTACCTACTCATATGTGGTACAATTTGAGAGTTCAGTGATTGACAATCTCCACACAGGAAAAAAGAAAAGTTGTCTTTCTGAGGCACTAAGAGTGAATCAGTGAAGTCCATTGGCTGGCTGTAGGCCAAACTACCGCTGCCTGCAAAAGTTCCTCTACAGTTTGTTTAGATGTTTGGCACCTATTCGTACAAGTCTTTGCACTTTTGTGCAGATCAGGAGACCTCTTGATGTGTGAATGTAATGCTGTGTCCCTCCAACAGCTCCTCCAAACAGGTTATGGCCATGGTATGACTAGGTTTACTATGGCTGACCATCACTCCACCAACCTGAGTGCTGAACATTTATTGATATGGTATGTAGTACTTGATGCCACCTACAGTTCAGGTGCTGCTCAGCTATCCATTTATGTGTGATGTACAATTGTTCTTGACAATGATTTATTTTATTCCATAGCTCATTATTCTCTTGATTTAATAACACTTTGTAATATACTACATCCTGCAATTTGTGGTTAGTAGTTTCAATATCATGTTTCATATTATTCATTAATCTCATAATTTTGTCTTTACTTTCCAACTGTGATGGTATTACGTATGGTGTCAGAGTCCTTGGACGCCTGCACTGATTGCCTCATAACAGTATATCTAATCACACCCATAGTTAAGTCTAGTGAAAGTTTGTGGTGGCAAGGAAACTCCAACCTAGCTATTGGCATTGACACATTTGATGCCAAGAGGTCCAAAATCCACTGTAAGCTTTCTTATTTCACAATGATGAACAAGTGTGCCATTAACAGTGCGCAGAAAGGGTTTAGTTGATTTGCTAGCTGAACGTGATTGTTCATATGGTGATAACTCCTGGTCATGAGTCTACTAGGAACTCGTGTCATGACATCTGATCCCACATCAAGTATCTTGGGCCCATAGGCAGACAGTGTATAATCTTGTTTTGGTACTCTACTTCTACATCTACATCGATATTCTGCAAATCACGCTTAAGTGTTATTCCCTTCTCAAAAAGTGCAGGGAAGAAACAAACGCCAATATCTTTCTGTGTGTGCTCTGATTTCCCTTACGTTATTATGTAGGAAATATTTTCGCCCTCTGAGGACGAAGCTAATGATTGAAATTTCGTGCAAAAATCCCATCCCAACAAGAAATGCCTTTGTTTTAATGGTGTCCATCCCAGATCCTGTATCAAGTCTGTGACACTTTCTCGCCTATTTCTCAATAATACAAAACTACAGCTCTTCTTTGAATTTCCTCTACATACTCCATTAATCCTATCCGGTAAGGATCTCACACCGTGCAGCAGTACTCCCAATAAAAAGATGGACAAGCATAGTGCAGGCAGTCACTTTAGTAAATCTGTAGCACCTTCAGTGTTCTGCCAATGAAGTGCAGGCTTTGGTTCGCCTTCCCCACAACAGTTTCTGTGTGTTCCTTCCGATTTAAGTTGTCTGTAAGGGTGCTTAGTCAAATTTATGGCCTTTAGATTTGATTTATTTATCTTGTAAACAAAGTTAAACAGATTCCTATTAGCACTTGTGTGGATGACCTCGCAATTTTCGCTATTTAGGGTCAATTGCTAATTTTTGCACCATACAGATATCTTTTCTAAAACATTTTGCAATTTGTTTTAATGTTCTGAGGACTTTACAAGATGATGAAAGACAACAGCATATGCAAACAACGTACGATGACTGTTCAAATTGTCTCCTAAATTGTTTATATAGATAAGGACCAGCAGAGCGCCTATAACATGACCTTGGGGAACGCCAGAAATCACTTCAGTTTTACTCGATGACTTTCCATCAGTTACTACAATCTGTGGCCTCGCTGACAGGAAATGACAAATCCAGTCTCAAAATTGAGACAATATTCCATAAGCACGCAATTTCATTACAGCTGCTTGTGAGGTACAGTGTTAAAATCTTCCCCTTGCAACCAGCTCACATCTCAACTTATGCCATCCAGTGTTCCAATAGTAGGCTCCTGTTGATATTTGAAACTGTAAGGTGAAACACATTGGTGTGCCATTGTGCCAAACTTCTCATGATACCAACATATTGCTGAAGGGATGAGTTACCAGTACACAATATGTTACTGTGATCACTTTGCGAGCCAAACAACTTCAGGCTGCATCTCTCAGTCAGGAGGGGTCAGTTGCTTCCGCAGGAGCTTGGTTAACTGATGTCCCACATCATCGATGTGGGTCCCGTGACTCTTTGCATCTCACACAAATGGCCTTGGGTGAGTTTGTAAGTGCTCGTATTTCACTGGGGCTACACCCTCCTTTCTGTAGAAACATGGCTGACTGCATAGCATTAGGAATATATTTGATACTCAAATCCAGCTTGTTATATAACTGCAATGTTGCATGAATTTTGTCGGCCAAGTCTAATTTGACCTCTGTGAATACCTGGCCCCTCGAAATAAGTGTGGCCTGCACTGAAGATGGTAGTTTAAGTATCCATACGTTCCACAAGGTGTTGGATTCTACAACTTGCCCCATGTTCCAGCATAGTTGAGAAGGCATTCTACTTCTAATTTCTTCTTCCAACAAAGCCTGATGTGCTTGTCATTCAGCTGCCTTCACCCAATGTGTCAATAAAGCCTTTTTTTGTCATATCAAACTTGTTTTATGTAGCTGAAGTGGCAATAACACCACTAATAAGCGGAGAATGTTGGCCTAAATTGTTCAGCTCAGCTACAAACATTTGTTATTCCATAACTTTGTAGAATTAATTTGACTGTTTGAAGTCTCGGTTGGTTGGGCTGGAATGCTCGTAGTTTTGGAATAATTCCTGTTCTCTGTGGCTTGTCACTTATCACTTGTTAAAAGTGCATCATTCTACCAGATTAGGACAATGAAGGTTCCCAGCACAATTGTGTCACTGTTGTACACCTGGTGCGTGTCTCGTGTGGCTATGCAACTATTACTGGCACGGTAGGAAAATCGAAGTACACATCACGCAGCTCCCACGGTTACACAGTATGGTGCAATGTGAGCAGAAATGTTGGGTTACGGTTCAGCATGGTAGAATCTGGTGTGTGTGTGTCCTCCAAAAAACTGATTGACTGTGGAAGTGTCCCAAATGTGAGATTTTATTGAAGGTTTGATTACCTATGGCACCACTGGACATATTTGTGCCCACATTATATGAGAGTTGCTGCTGGTTGCTGTGTTTGTGGTACGGTCAGCCATTATCTCTATTGTCCAAGTAGTTATAGTCACTGCTTCCCTCAATTTGTTTTGTCCTGTGCTGATGTAATAGTGATCGTGTGCAGTTTGCTGTTGAAGCTGTTATTCTGACTGAAAAACTGCATGTCTTGCTGATGATGTAAGTTAGCTATTGTGGGCAAAGGAGTCACCACTGTAGTTATCTGGTATTAGTGGATCAGAACTATTAATGATCAAACGCGCCATTTGAAACATAACAGATGGACAGAGTGGCCAAGTGGTTCTAGGCGCTACAGTCTGGAACCGCGCGACCACTACGGTCGGAGGTTCAAATCCTGTCTCGGGCATGGATGTGTGTGATGTCCTTAGGTTAGTTAGGTTTAAGTAGTTCTACGTTCTAGGGGACTCATGACCTTAGAAGTTAAGTCCCATAGTGCTCAGAGCCATTTTTTTGAAACATAACAACTGCTTTATTCATATCCCGTTCACAATCAAAAAAATACTTCAGCACAAACCTGCAATACAGTCTGTTTCCCAGTCCTTTTAGCAATGGGAGGTTTTGTTTCTTCCATATATCAATGCTGATCAGTTTGATTATCTTTGATATTTAAAATTATTGTTATTGTTGTTGCAACAAGTACACACAGTTAAACAGTGTATAATGCATGACATGTCAATATAAAGTTAGATGATATTTTTTGAATTTCTGTCCCACTTTTGCTGATGGAAAATAAAATTATTTATAAAATAGTGAATTCAAAAATCTCTTTATTAAAGTAAAAATATAACAATTTTTATATTTTTATTCTTTCCACTTCATTTAACAGATAGCACATTTTTATCGAAGCTACAATACACTGAGGTGACAAAAGTCATGGCATTGCGGTATGCACATAAACAGATGGTGGTAATATCATGTACACAAGATATAAAAGGGCAGAGCTGTCATTTGTACTCAGGTAATTCAAGTGAAAACATGCCCGACATTATTATGGCCATAAAACAGGAATTAACAGGCTTTGAATGAGAAATAGTAGTCGGAGCTAGATGCAGAGGACATTCCCTTTTGGGGATTGTTGGGGAATTCAACACTCTGAAATCCACAGTGTCAAGAGAGTGTCCCGAATACCAAATTTCATGCATTAGCTCTCACCATGGACAATGCAGTTGCCAATGGCCTACACTTAACCACTGAGAGCAGCGGCATTGGCATAGAGTTGTCAGTGCAACAGATAAGCAGCATTGCATGAAATAACCACATAAATCACTTTGGGACATATGAAGAGAATATCAGTTAGGACAGTGTGGCAACATATGTCATTAATGGCCTATGGTATCAGGTGACTGACATGGCAGCTTTTGCTGACACTATATCAATTGCAGCACTTCTCTTGGGCTTGTGACCATACTGTTGGACCGTAGACAACTGGAAAACTGTAGCCTGGTTATATGGGTCTGATATCAGTTGTCAAATGAATATGTACAGTTGTGGCGCAGACCCTACAAAGCCATGCATCCAGGTTGTCAACAAGGCACTGTGCAAACTCGTGGTGGATCTGCAATAGCATTGACTGTATTTATGTGAAATGGACTGAGTGCTCTGGTCCAGCGGAACTGATCATTGAACATAAATTGTTATGTTCAGCTACTTGAAAACCATTTGCAGCCATTTGTGGAGTTCATATTTCCAAAAAACAAAGGAATTTTTATGGACAACGATGTGCCATGTCACCAGGCTATAGCCACAGTTGTTCGTGACTGGTTTGAACAATATTCATGACAGTAGTAGTGAAAGATTTGGCCTAAAATCCTGCACTGGCAACATTTTCACAATTACAGATGGCTATAGAGGCAGCATGGCTCAATATTTCTGCAGCGGACTTCCAAAGAAATGTTGTGTTCATGAAACGTCGAGCTGCTGCACTACGCCGGCAAAAGGAGGTCCGACACAAAATTCGGAGGTTTCTCATTACCTTTGTCACCTCAGTGTACATTAGGACTATGGCAGTCCTTTCTACTCTCACTAGAAGCTTTTCAAGATTTGAGGAATTACCTTAAACGCAAATGATTTTTTTTCTTTCAATAGTTAGCATTGGAAAAAGATTCATAAATTTGTTTTATCACAGATGAATGTCTATGTAATGGGCCCAACATGTACTTTTTTTTAAATTTCCGCAATTACTAGATTTAAATTTATTTTTGAAGGTTTTTACCAAATTCCCAATGAAACATAACTAATATCTGAAGAAGGGGGGCAAGAGGCATGAGGGTGGAGTGGCCAGGCAAGTGCCAAATTATATTTTGCTTGGGTGGAAAAATGTTCTCAAATCGGCCTTGCATATGCCTATATTCTTGCTGCATTTAATGATGAAGTGCAGCACAAGAGTCACACTTTATGCCACAAAACAACCTATTTTGACCATCTTGTTTTACAGCTGTTCTGTGAACATTTTCAGCAGCAACATTAACAAATATTATATCGAAGTCCTCATTTTTTCCGGTGCTTTTAAATACCTTTAAATAATTCATCATCCTATTAAAAAAAGAATACTTGTTTCACTTTCTCAGTTGGTATAAGAATTCAAAACATTAAACATATGACAGAAGTATGTGTTCCTCTGCTTACTATTATTTGCTGAACACCATATTCTTGAACGATTCACAAAATAAAATTGGTTTTATGTCTTCCAGCACTTACTTTGTATGTGAAATTTGATGTACAGTGAACTGTATATCTCATGTCTGAGGATATTACTTATAGTTGGAAAGCTATTGAATAGATTGTAGTACCCATAGAGATGTATGGAAGTGAAACATGGACTATAAATAGTTTGCGCAAGAAGAGAATAGAAGCTTTCGAAATGTGGTGCTACAGAAGAATGCTGAAGATTAGATGTGTAGATCACATAACTAATGAGGAGGTATTGAATAGAATTAGGGAGAAGAGGAGTTTGTGGCACAACTTGACAAGAAGAAGGGACCATTTGGTAGGACATGTTCTGAGGCATCAGGGGATCACAAATTTAGCATTGGAGGGCAGCGTGGAGGATGAAAATTGTAGAGGGAGACAAAGAGATGAATACACTAAGCAGACTCAGAAGGATGTAGGCTGCAGTAGGTACTGGGTAATGAAGAAGCTTGCACAGGATAGAGTAGCATGTAGAGCTGCATTAAACCAGTCTCAGGTCTGAAGACCACAACAACAACAACAACCCATAAAGATGTTCTTGGCTGACTTTCCATAATCACACTACAGGAATGCAATCTACATAACATACTGTAGAAACAGTTCACAAATCAAATTGGCATAAAAATTTATTATTCAGAAAAATCGTGCATTATTTGCCTGAAAATATGGTCTTTCATTGGAAGGCCGAGAGCTTTAACTTTGGCCTGTACCTATAAGTATTTGAATTAGGCATACATACCCAGTAGTAGCACCTCAGTTTTGCCCTGATTCTGTGAATCACAGAGCATTGGAGAACCATACTAACCCATACCTTCTCAACCAGCCCTCAGCTCAAGAAGATTAGTAGCAACTGGGTTCAAGGTGTACTTAGCGGTGTCCCAGACATAAGCAATAGGACTGAGGCCAGATGATCACACAAGCACCCACATGCCTGTATTTTGAAAGCATTCTGACGTAACATACTAATGATGGGTTGGTGAATTGTCTTGCTGGGTGGACTGGTACCCAGAAGGAACTATAGACAAACAAACAGTTGCTAGTGATCAAACTTAGATTCCTGCATTGTTTACCATTGAGAGATGATGGCAGACATATCAGGAGTCACATTTCAGTCCAGGACTACTTCCCCCAAAGCAGAATACCTCCACCATTCACCTGAACAGCACACTATATGTGGTTCATGTGTACCAATATCTTTTGCAACTCATCTATCAAGGTTACCTTAAAAATTCATTGTGTGTCCAGCACTAACACTGGCAGTCTCTGACATTTTGATCATTTGCTTTTGTATGCCATAGCTAGGAGGTAATCCTGGATGGCATGGCAGCTCATTTGCTATTGTTTAACACTAAATTGGTGAGTGGTCTGAAGCACTGAGGCCCATCTCCCCACTGTTGCAGTCAGCATGAACACATTTTTGCCCATGATAGATGAATCCTGCTGTGGCTAGTTTCCCAAAATCAAGTCACTAATGATATACACTTGATGTAATGGCAACTTAAAAGCCTTGTACCTGAAAGATATTGGATATGGAGTGTTCCACGTGTTGGGACTACAATCTAGCTGCAATAAAATGCGTTACTGTCTGCTGTCTTGCCCGTCCTTTGCTCGAGTCATGCTGATGGTTAGGGTATGGTCAGACTACATGTCAGTGACATGCTGAACTATTCCGTTCACTGTGGTACTCTAATGTAACACATAAGTTATTATCAGTTTAATTACTTGGAAGTGTAAATGTCTTTACCATGACTATTCATTTTTCAAGTATTTATCAACCATAGTAGATAACCAGCAGCTCAACAGTGTAACAGGATTAGTAGTCAAAATGAGATTTTCACTCTGCAGCGGAGTGTGTGCTGATATGAAACTTCCTGGCAGATTAAAACTGTGTGCCAGACCGAGACTCGAACTCGGGGACCTTTGCTTTTTGCGGGCAAGTGCTCTACCACCGTGCTACCCAAGCATGACTCACGCCCCATGCTCACACCTTTGCATCTGCCGGTACCTCGTCTCCTACCTTCCAAACTTTACAGAAGTTCTCCTGCAAACGCTGCAGAACTAGCTCTCCTGAAAGAAAGGATATTGCGGGGACATGGCTTAGCCACAGCCTGTGGGATGTTTCCAGAATGAGATTTTCACTCTGCAGCAGAGTGTGCACTGATATGAAACTAGTTCTGCAGGGTTCGCAGGAGAACTTCTGTAAAGTTTGGAAGGTAGGAGACGAGGTACTGGCAGATGTAAAGCTGTGAGGACGGGGCGTGAGTCGTGCTTGGGTAGCTCGGTGGTAGAGCACTTGCCCGCGAAAGGCAAAGGTCCCGAGTTCAAGTCTCAGTCCGGCACACAGTTTTAATCTGCCAGGAAGTTTCAGGATTAGTAGTGTTTTTCAGAGTTTTGGATCTTGTCAAATGAATATGTACAGTTGTGGAGTTTTTAAAACACAAAGGCTATTATACTACTACTAATGATAGTTTTTGTGATTATATCTATGGAATGGATCAACAAATGGAGGCTATGCTTACCACTTGACAGGTACAGTAATGACAACTACATTCCTTTATTTAACCCACCACTGATGACTGGTACTTCAGTTAAATATCAACTTTTGCTCTTAACAGCCTCCTAAACCTGGATTTCAAATAAAATAAGTCAGAGCACATAAACAAACTATAAACTTTTGTTTCTGTCTTTGTTGTATCCCTCCTTGTAAAATGTCATAATAACAGGTCTTGCTACTCTAAATGGTGGAGAATAATAAGTGTGGATTAGAAGCCCACTATGCTCAAGAAGGGACACTGGTGGTAGTTTTGTTCTGAAACATTGTGCAGTGATTGTGTAACTAAAGGTTGTTTGGGTTGTCGTCAAAGATAATTACAGTAACATCTCCTGGTTGTCAAGAATTATTTTTGTCAAATTTGAGTGCTAAACTACAAATTCATGTATAGAAGCCACACTCTAATTTGCACTGAGAACCTTCCAGATGATCCATCCACAAGCAAACTGTTTCCGTACTACAATCAAATGCATT
The DNA here is from genome assembly GCF_023897955.1 of Schistocerca gregaria. Taxonomy (NCBI): domain Eukaryota; kingdom Metazoa; phylum Arthropoda; class Insecta; order Orthoptera; family Acrididae; genus Schistocerca; species Schistocerca gregaria. The sequence goes on from NC_064921.1 coordinate 757,445,329, forward strand.
GCAACAGCCTCAAGCAGCAAGACTATCAACTACTGTTCAAGATAAACAGAACTTATGCTGTGCTATACATCACTCACAGCTACACTTGCATATAAGTAATTTTGTTATGACGAGTGATGGTAAGTAAGTAATCTATTATCCATGCTCAGTTGCTTTCACATGTTCACCTGTTAAGGTAAGTGTAGCATGACGTATAGATGCACACCCCTCCAACTAACCCGACACACAATAACATGGCATGCCTATTGCGTTGCTACCAAGCAGTGCATGCAGGTGAAAGTGGGCAGGTGTGCACTTCTATGCATCATGCTAGATTTCATCAATATCGTTTCAACAGTTTAGTCATGGGCAGGCAAATGCACTTCTATATTTATAAGACTTTAAATTACAATGTTTTTCTTTTTGTGGTCTGATATTCATGAAATCAATCTCGTGTGTTGCCCCAAGCTACACTCAAGTCACCAGTGAAAATGCAGTGAAAATTTGTGTAGCAGTTTTGGGGATTAGCATGTTCAAACAGACAGACACAATGGTTATACAGTTTTATTATCAGCATACATACTTTGATTAGAAACATGGGATATAAATCCAATGTCTATTAGTTATCTTGACAATAAAAATATAAAAATTTGATCAAAAGGACTGAGAAGACATAAGAAAATGGGAGTGAAATAACACATGAAATTAACTTGTTGACTGAAATGGAATCAACAAGTTTCTATGCTGTAATCAATGATAAGTTTGTCTCAAGTTGCTGTACACATTTATTCAGCTACACTGTTAATATGAAATAATGGATAAACAAAGAGGAAAAGATAAGTGGTGAAGAGAAACAGGCATAACCTTTTTATATCATTTTTTATTTATCCCACATACATTGCTTTTCAGAGCAACAGCTGCCTTAATGTCAAGAGAATAAATTAAAAATAGAAAAGTATTTTACAAATAAATTACACATGATACACAAAAAGAGGATGAATAAGAAACATTAGGGTGGCACATGAAAGATTTTATAGACAATAACTGAAAGCATGTCTTTTCATGTAAAATCTTCCTTTTGAATGTAAGTATTTGATTTAATTATGCAAAACTGCAAGAAAACGTGATCATGGGTCAGTAAAGAACTGTCTTCTGAGACCTGTAAGAGTTCACTCTTTCAAATGTAGACATAGTAAATCTACACTAAGGTACAGTGAACTCATAATCAGAAATATGTTGTTTATCATTTATCTTCTTTAGTGAAGGAACAGCATGTTAGCTCACTCGACAGCTGCGTCGCTATTACCATTGCATACCACGATGTTACTGCTTTTTATTGCAGTAGTACAGTGTCTTCAAATGATATAATTTTTAAGGAAAATGAGAAAAGTATACTTTCCTGGGGCCTTTCTGGAACAAATTGTACATATTATATTTCAGTACATTTATGAAGTGCAACATGTGGCACATAACTCTAAATGTAACAGTTCTTTATATTTTCTGTTTTATATGAGAAAGTAAGAGACTGTAAACAAAGCAAACTAACAATTCACAAGTAAGATAATGAATTTGCACTAACAAAGATTGGAAATGGAATGTTTTGAAAACATCATAATTCAGCAAAGTTACAAAAATTAACTCTGACAATGTAGTGTCTGAGGATAGAGGAGAGTGTAAAAGGAGAGAGAGACTGATATGACCGGAAATTCTAAGGCACAATTATATCGAACGAAACTTTTTGCAAATATTACTAAAGTGAGTGTAGAGATCATTGAGTCATTTTGTAATAATTTCAGCTCCTCTGTGAGTTCTCAACATTCAGTAGATCCTGATACTACCACTATACCACAAAGTTAAAAAATGGAACACGGACTACATTGATCCACATTTTCATTTTTGTCCAAACATATATTCCAGTAATTTTGATTGTGACTACTGTCATGGGAAATTATTAATAATAAATCAATTACAGAACACAGTATAACCATTGTTGCTTCTCCACACCAGCAATGTTTTTAATGTATTTTCACAAAATGCTTAAAATGTATTTTATTGTATCTTGCTGACAACGCTCTTATCAAAATTTTCTCTTGGTATAACAATGATAATATCACAATATGCACATGTATTTTCTCATAATATTTTAGAGCTTTTCCACACAAAATTGTGAGACTACAGCAATCATCCTTTATTTCTTTACAGAAAAAATATCACACTTTTACAAATCCCACAAAATCTGCTAATTCTAAAACTGTTTCTAAAACATACCACTCAAACAAAATTTATACAGCATAGGTTGCCTAGTTACATTAGAAATTAAGAAACAACAGCTGTATTTATTTTTGGACAGTAAGATCTATATATTTATTTAGATATGGATAAACTGTTCAATTTTATATTTTTTGTGGTGTTTCAAACCAAATGAAATATCCCAATAGCTCTCAGAAATGTCAAACCAATAACAATTAAATTACTGGTTATTAACTGACCTAGAAACATTTATTAGTTTTCAGGGGATGCTGTTTCTTCTTTATGTGGGCATCATTCATAATTTTAATTAGAGAACCCAAGTTTATGTTTCCATACTGTTACATTTTAACACTTGATACCACTGGGGTATGAAGAAAAACAAAGGGTGACAATCAATTTTGTAATAGTTTTTAATTTTATTTTATTTTGGAGAACAAAAATAATACTGATAATGACTATCCAGTACTGAACATCTCAATAAATATACCATTGCTGTGGCATGGAGAACCCAAATTAACACATCTTTTATGGGAATTTTCACATTATATATTATACTGCATTAAAAAATTAGCAGCTCTGTATATTTATCTATTGATCCAAATATTTACAGCCTTTACTTTCCATTAAATGATTATGAGAATCATTTATAAAATATTTATGAAGTATAAAAAATATAGCAATTAAAACATCTGAAATAAATATTGTGGTGCGTAAAGCATCTAACAGTTAACACATGTTAACGATGTAAATCATCAACAGAAATAAAAATGTTATTTTACATGTGAAAATGACTGATGAATTGAAACAGACTTTTATGTTTATTATACTGTTTTCCAAAAGGTGTGAAAGTTAATTCTTTAAGGTATGAAACGTAATGAACTGCCCTTTCAAATAACAGTATCGTCCAGGATACTTCTAAGGTAAAATACTTTATTTACAGATCAACAATGCCAAAGGCAATAATCTAAGACATGTGTAAGGTATGTTAATAAATCCTTCATTTTTCTTCAATGTTTATTTATTCACTGGATTGGATGATCTTTTTTCAGTTTTATACACATACATGCTGAAAATCCGAGTGTTGCTTCTCATTTTGTATTGGCATATTTTTGGGGTCACTGTACAATTATAAGAGTCATTTCCTTTATGGAATGTAGTTGTGATGTGAAAGACTAAGTCATGGTAGGTTTATGAAATATGTTGATACCAACTGACCCTACTTCCACTGAGCAATGTTTCTAAAATGAGGTCTCAGTTTTGTGATGCTGATAAGAATGGTGCATATGTGGGACTTTTACAGCAAACATTTAACACTAACAGATATACTCTGCATGTTCTGCAGGTCAGTATTGTGAAAATAAACAAACAAATACTTTGCCCTCATCTACATGCTGAAAATTTTTCTCAGCCAGATTTGGTGACAAGACTGTGTCTATGGCACATGTTGGATGTGGAAAAGTTATTTTGTAATACTGTGTGTCACATTTAATAATAACAAGTTTCTCATTTTATGCAAATTGAGATTCCATTTATCTGTATTTTCACAACACACAAAAGTTAAACAGAGCTTCAACTACCACAGAAAAAGTGAATGCCTAGTCTTGGAGTTAACTTCATGTTCAAATACGAGTCTGAAGCAATCATTGGTGATGACACATACATGTAAGACAAACCTACACAAAAAAGATGTTCTGTAGAAGTGCCATGAATTCATCTCACTTTTTCTGGTTTTAAGATTCCTTCATTACTAGCAACAACTTTTCTGAATGTACACTGAAGTGAGCAGTATGTTTATATAACTATTATATACAAAGACTCATATACACTTGTGAATTTTACAACACTAACATACTACTATCATTTCTTAAGTGATTCTTCGCAGTTCACTGTTTTTCTCAAACCATAACAGTGAACCCAGAAAACTCTTAAGAACAGCCTCTCTTAACAATAAATAATGGTTACTATTTTCAAACAACATAAATATTGAAGAATCACATAATATGGAGAAAAGTCTCTAACCTATCTTGTACAGCCATATCTTCTCACATACAGATTATACATTGAACAATATAGAGAGATTAAAAGAACTTAAAAAATGGTTTTACATATTTACAATTCTGTTCCATTTTAATAACAATGTAATACTTCAGTCAATTCACAACCCCAAACTGCACTTGTGTTTCACAATTATTCTGAATGTTAAATGGGTCTCTCTCTCTCTCTCTCTCTCTCTCTCTCTCTCTCTCACACACACACACACACACACACACACACACACACACACACACACACACACACACACATTGAAAAAAAAAATCTAAAACTAATATTCTGTACCAAAAGTAACAATACTTGGAAATAAAGCTTTTATTAACACTGTAGCTCAATGGAAGTAAGGTTAGCCATTTGGTTGGATGAATAACATATATTTTTTAGTTTTTTACAAGACACCTATGGGTCTATATGGAAACACTGCGTACATTTGCTCACCAAGACAAATCTGATACAAAGCACAAGCATTAAAATGAAGTATAAAGAGTGTATGATTTTTTTCTTTATATAATTTGTACATATGTATAATAAATGTCATATGGTCACTCTTGGATGTGAAACAGAAGTTTACAAATAGTTACTAATAGCAACCTCATCATCATCCAAGAAAAGACCTATAAGGAAAGGAAGAGAATGCCGTGCTTTTCCATTAAAAATAATCTTAATTACATACCACTATACAACACTCATAATTTTTATAATGTGTTTCATGCAAGAAAATGTAATGTACATGAATTTGGCAGTCTTTAAATGTTTAATATATGCAGTCTATTTGTACACAGGGCACAAAAGAAAACAGTTCAATTTTTATTTTATTAACATCGAGACCAATTATGGAAATTATAATTACATATGATTATCTTAACACCAGTTTGGCCAACCAGTCACACTACTTTTTGATACATTCATGGATCTGTATGCTCTGCGATAGGAAACAAAGAGGGTTTCTTTCACAATCATGACAGCTTATCTAAATACACTTCCTGGTCATTCCTCAGAGCCACACTTCACAAACTGCTAGAAAATTAAATGGTCACTAACTGCACTATAGTAGCAAAAATACATCTTCTGATATTGAAAAGTGTGTCTACGCCTGTTTTACAAACTGAAATTTAACAATAAGGACCAAACAGAATATAATATTTACTTGCTTGCCAGTGTTGGTACTGGACCAGCTAGTTTATGTAAAAAAAAAGATGATCTATACTGTCCATAACCACTTAGAGGATTTAGAAATGTCCTCACATAAAATAATTATCTTCATGAAAAAACTCATATCATTAATGAAATTCTGGGTAGTGTAATCTAACAGAATTGTATCCAGTGATTCATCTAGGGAATTCATCAGACAGGAAACTGTCAGAGAACAAAGCAAGCAACTGCTTTGCAAAAGGAAGTGTGCATAACTGACTTTCAGCTCATGAAATGCCAATGTAGTCTCTTCATTTTGTCACCTGTACTGCTGGCTGTATTGTGGGAATAACGGGTGGCACAATTGGCCGTCTTCGTGCCAGTTTTGACCTACAAAAGAAATAAAGTGGTGTAAGATTACTGCACATTACTAAATATATGAATGAACAGCAAGAAAGACTACAGCTGCTAATACTGAAGGTGAATGAATGCTGTGAAGGTATCACCAGAAAACTCAGATGCAAAGATTGCACCCCACCGTGAAACACAAAACTAGCAAGGATGCGCTGAACCTGATGGGACTTTAAGACCAGGCAACAAGCAAAAATGTTTTACAAAAATTAACATAATATCACTGGAAATGAAATACGCACTCACTTGTTTTAAAACAGATTTATTGTTTATTTTATTGGCTATATTTTACTTTAAGAATTATATAATTAGGTATGAAACTCAAATGCACTTAATTTTCAAGTGACCTCTTACTTTTAAAAATCTAACACAACACCAGAGGTCATTCATGAACAATGTGAAATTGCCTCTCATCTGTCACATCATTTTGAACTGATATAAACAAACATTTTCAACATTTATTTTGTTTCCATTTGCACCATGTTACTTACTTCAAGTTTAAGCTATCATCTTTGAAATATCACCCCTCAAAGCTTATTGTTAACTGTGGATATAGGTATTTCCTTGTGCAGTTCTTTGGCAGTTTATGTTGTAGGCGCACATAAACTTAGCAGACATGAATGTACTATATTGCAAAGAAAGTGTGAAACATTCCTCTGATTGTTTCAAGCAGAACTTTCCACCACTTTTTACTAGTGCAGTTCAGAGCACCTCACACCATCAAGTGATGTTAAAGAAATAGACAACAGTTATGTAAGAAACCATTGAACAAGTCTATTTCAGCACTGTGTCAAGTTTTGAAAATGAGACTTTTCGTGTACGAGGGCAAAATTCCCCCTCCCCCTGCCCCTCTTTCGAGGTTCACTTGATCACAAAATGGAAACCACAGTGAAAAATCATAAAAGTGTATTTGAAACATTTAACTATGCCTTCCAGCTACATCTTTACATAGTAGCTGCTCCAACATACCTGTTCTCCTTGTCAGTGTTTCATGTGAGCAAAGAGATGAAAATCAGAGGGAGCCAAGTCCAGGCTGTGTGGCGGGTGATCAAACACTTCCCATCGAAAATGCTGCAGGAGAGTCTTTGTTGCAACTAGAGTCTTTGGCTGAGCATCCTCAGTAAGAAGGACAATTCCTGATGACAACATTTCTCTTTGCTTGTTCTGTATCGCCCTATGTAGGCACTGATGAGTAACGGTGTATGGTGCTGCAGTGATGGTCATGTCACATTCCACGAATTCCACCAACAAAACTCCTTTTTGTTCCCAGAACACAGTACTCATATACTTTTTGATATGCTTCCACTGTTCGGATTGCTCTTTAGTTTCTTTATTTTCAAAATGGACTCATGTTTTGTCCCCTGTGACAATTTTGTTTAAAAAAATTTCTCTTTCATCGTATTAGCACTGAAAATATGATAAGTCAGTGTCCATTCATGGTGTTTTTTGTTGGTGAGAGAGCATCTCAAGAACTCATTTCACACAGGGTTCATGGTACTGAAGTGTCTCATTCATGATGGTATAGAAAGTTGACACTAAAATTTCAAGAAATAAATCACTCAACACAAAAATTGTGAGCTGATGAATTTCTTGAATAGCCTGATCTGCTCACTGAACACTATCATCGAATGAAACTCACTTTCTTCTCTGGCGGTCTGTATCATAAATGTCTGTATGCCCTGCTTCAAAAACACTCATGAAAGTTTCACTGTACACATTACTCACTTGTCAATGAATTTTGACTGCAGTGCGCTCCTCAGCATGAAGACATTGAATGACAGCATGTACTTCACACTTTGGGAGGAGACACTGTTGTTTTAGCTATGTTATGTGACTTGATCGACAGGCATACTAGAGACATACTAGTGACATTTGCACAAAGCTTCAATGCCACGACTGACTGGACCTTGGAAGTGGGGAGAAAGGTACATGGTCCCCACCAGTTGTTTGTGAACTCACATTTTGGATCAACAATGGTTCATCCTAGTGGCATAAAAGATGCATACCAGCACAACCAAAATACAGCACTAGACTGAATACCAGACTTAATTTTATTTCACTGACATTACAACCAATGAGAACAAGGAAAAGTTAGGATTTAATGTCCCATCAACTAGAAGTTATTGGAAACAGAACACTAACTCACTGGATGAATATAATGTAGGAACTCTGCCATAATCTAATGAATGGTGAGAAAAAAAAAACATATGCTTGAAGTGATTTGAGTAAACTATAGAAATCCCAGTCTTTATTGCTAGATGGAAATCTAATCTCCATTCTTCCCCAATGTAAGTCCAGTGTCTTAACTGCTTCTGTACCTCACTCAGTGGCACAACATGAAAGGGAAGAGGGGTGAGTAATGAGTATGGAATACAAAATAATTAAGGAACTGCCAGTCCATGGAGTCCTGAGGTAATACCGATATCTTGTAAAATGCAGATTGTGGAAATAATAGTCTTGTCTCATTTTTGTATGCGAGTTTTAAATATTGCATAGCTGTGTGTATACAATATAGTGAAAATATTAAATAGCAAAATCACAACATAAACAGGAACTTTCAAAATACTACTGAGCTGGCTGTATGGCCAAGATGCCAAACAACAATATTAAAAATGATAATATAAAAAAATATATCGAATGACAAATCAATACTCGAAGCTGCTATCAGTTTGACCTACCTGATTTGACCTGCTAACAGAGGATTTATGGCATACAGCCAATCATGCACCTCTTTGTCTCCCAAAGTCTGTAATAAAAATCCTCTGTGTTTCGTTACAACACTGAAAAAAAAGATTGAAAGTGTGTTATTTTCACTGGTATGAAATTACCAATGCTGATTTCATTCAGTCATTGCACTCTATTGATATCAACATGAAGGCAAACTTTTAGAGGTGTGGAGCATGTCAAGGTACACACAGATAAAGTGAAGCAGCCCTTAGAAATGACATTAATAATTAATTAGTGTCCAGCTGCTTTCAATATTTGTTCTTACTCAAGCAGTGTTTGATTTAGTAAGATCATGAAGAATGAACATAGAACAAATAACCAACAAAGTCACAGACAATCGTAAAAGAATAGAGGAAGGGAGAGTTTTAATGTGGAATTGATAAATAACTATTGTAAATTAATATGTACATGCAAAATTAATATTAATGTCTCACATACAGTTCAGCAAGAGAAATTCTCATATTCATTCATCCCTTCATTAACTCACCAACACCAAGTGTTCTCTGAAACCCACTCTGAAGAAGAGCCTTCACATTTTCCCTTACTTCCACACTACTACCACTGCAGACATAAACTACTTATTTATTCATCTTCATGAACAAAACTCATCTTGAGAAAGGTGCCATTAAGTACATAAGTGCAAGGATTTGTTCTAAATTTTTACGTACATAAATTGATGTTTAATTAAGTTAAGGGCTGCATCAATGTTAATGATAATAATGTTACACTGAACCATTCACATAAAGTTAACTCTCAATTAATCCAAAAATAAGAGTGCTCACCTGAAAGCATTTGGCACCTTAACCATTTCCAGTTGGTCTTCAGAATATTCCACTTGTGCTGTAGCTAAATTAATAAGTGCTCGTTCTACAGGATCCTTTTCTTCTCGGAAAATAAACACGTATGGCCTTCGTACAGCCTACAAAAGATTAAATATTAAATCATGTACCTGTCTCGAAATATTGTATCGCAACAGTGTGCTACAACTCTATAAATCATAAATTATTCACAACTTACTGGAACCATTACTGAACAATTCAGATAGAATGTTTCTAAGAGTCTGTTAGATGTAAACCCAAAGAGAAAAAACGGTCCATTGAAAAGAAAAACCTCTGTAGCACTAAGCCCCATACGTCTGAGTGCAGAACTTATAAATTTGTATTTTTATTCCATAGAATGTATAGTGTGAGTCATCTTGTCTGTGTTTCTACTATACTTTATTTTGCTTGTTTTGTAGCGAGATGATAGCTTCTGCAAAAAAAGCTCAGGAATGAGTGTGGAGTACCACAATGCATGTTGCCTGTGAAAAACATCGGGTATCAATGTAGTAAGTGAGCAGAGAGTCTGAATGCATGGTCAGGGACAAACACAGAACTATGAGAGCTTTACAGTATGAAGAATTAACAATGCAAATGCAAGTGAAGAAACAAGAAGCTGAGCTAGAAATGGCATGTGGCTAACTTTGGAGTCTGCCTGGTTGCACCAGGAAAACTACACCTCCCAGTGCAGTGCCCGATGCCACTAACATCACTTAAGATGCAGTCACATATGAAATTGACTCTTAGACATGAACAACTTCTCGTATAACATACATGAGTATGGTGGGGATACTAAATACCTTCCCCCGTTTAGAGGCAGACAGGGCCAAAAATGCCCCAGACTGTACCAGAGTCACCAAGGAACAAGGGCTAACAGGAGTATCTGCAAGGGGTTCTGCATGGGCACTATCTACCAGGATGCCAGAGGCATGATGATGGACTTACACTAGATCAGTGACTGGTGGTCAAGAGGTCGAATAGTAGTAGTTTGTATTAGGTGATACAGAAATTGTGGCTCCTTACAGACCCTGAAAAACTAGAATTTGCACAGTTGGATACATTACTAATGTATTACAGTGGTCAACTAATACACATGGTAGCTGCCCACTTACAGTTCAGTCAACATCATAAGCATCCCGGGCAGTCATATGCAATATGGATAGCGAACTTACAGGGGGATTGGGATGTAGATGACATGTAGAGTGTAAACAATGCAGCATATCCTGCACAAACTCTAATTTGCGATGTCATGGTGTGGCTGGTGCCAGATAGGACAGTACAGACTAAAGTGTTAGTACATCTAGATGCAATGTTAGACGAGGTAGCATTAATTGCAAAATCGGAGGAGTTGGTTGCTGCAGTGAAAAATGTGTTTTTGGATAACTGGCAGATGGCAGAACTTGACAGTTCACACCAGCAGGACAGGTGCCCATCTGAGATTACTCAGGCTCTAGTGACCAAGTCAGCAAATTGGTTAGACAATTGTAGTAATGGAGGGGATTCCCCAGCATCTCACCATTGAACAGTTACATAGGTGGGTGCCACAGTAGACTGCTCTATGTCTCTGCAGCACAAGTCACCCACTGAGGTCACAGCAGGCACAGGGTACCGTTGTTCCCCAGTCTCAGACTCACCCTTGTAGGAACAGCAGTTTTCATCTGGCTGCCCCGTAAATGATTGCCTATACAGAATGAAACTTCCATGAAATATTTTTTGTTGTTTTTCCAGATTGCCACATGTCAGGAAGAGATTGTCACACCTTCATGTTGCTGACTAGCAGTTATTCCAAAAAATATGGCACAATTGACAGAGAAAGTATAAGAAATTTACAATCACCGCAGAACTTATTAAAAAAGAATGCTTGTTCTATTCTAGGGCGTATTAAAAAATTCTGACAAAAAAGTATGTGGTTTTGGCACTATGAGACATTACTTAAATTGTCTTCCTGGTTATTGTGTTGTAGCTAGTCAGTTAGTCTGCCATGAGAGCTTTGTTACATATTGACTTTATATATTTAACCACTTAGTTGTTCATGGTGTGTATTTAAGCTGTTTAATTTTGATGATACTTGAAGTTTTATGTTTCGTATAGTCTTTGTATAGTTATATGTTCTGTTACTTGCTCTGTATTTCTGGTTTGCAGACAATCTAAGGTTGGGTTCTACCTGAAATCTGTCAGATAAAGTCATTGGTTTATCAGCTGGGTTAAAATTGCCTTTTGGCCATCCACATGTCTACAAAGTTCCCCCTAAATCACTTCTGCTGAATGTCAGGATGGTTCTCATTAAATCAAGTCAATGTGTAATACAGTCTTTATACCTCAAGGTAAAGATACTAATTAGCAATAACATTTTTGCAGAAATGATACACAAAACTTCTGCTAAATACTGACTACAACAGACAGCTATAATTTCAAAAATTTGGAGTCAAAGGAACCAGATTAATATCTGAAATAATCAGGACGGAGAACGTCTTCTCAGTACTTGAGAAACATGTTATTTATCCTTCCTGAAGAATATACACATGGATGCTACAGCATTGATTATACTTCTTTGGGACATCATAAGAATCAGGCAAGGATATTCTATTGCACCAAAACTATTTCCAGGAGTCTGAGAGTTTTTAAACACTTAAACTGGGAAAAAAGCTTTGTGACAGACGTTAACAGAACACAGCCAAACTGCCTTTGTTTTGCAGTAGATAAACTCCAACAATGAATGGAAGAATTTAATAGAGAAAGTTTGAAAAATTATAAAAAACTAAAACAATGTGTAGTCAACACATAAAAATTAAAATAGTACAAATGAACAATAATGTCATATTAATAACTAATGAAATTTATGTTTAGGGCATTTGAAGATGATTGGGTGGTCAATAAAAGGAATAAACTAAAGAGCAAGGCTCAAAACCACATCAACCAAAACCACTAAAAAAAACACAAAATATATCTATTTAAAACAGCACATAAAAATTTGGGAAGACCACATACTGTGGGGAAGGCAAAAGAAAGACTGCGCTTTGTTGGCAGAATACTTAGAATATGCGACAAGCCCACTAAAGAGACTGCCTACATTAAACTTGTCTGTCTTCTGCTGGAATATTGCTGCATGGTGTGGGATCATTACCAGGTAGAATTGACAGAGGACATCGAAAAAGTGCAAAGAAGGGCAGCTCATTTAATGTTATTGCGCAATAGGGGTGAAAGTGTCACTAATATGACACGCGAGTTGGGGTGACAGTCACTGAAATAAAGGCAGTTTTCTTTGCGGCGAGATCTAGTTATAAAATTTCCATTACCAACTTTCTATTCCAAACATGAAAATATTTTGTTGACACCCACCTATGTAGGGAGAAATGATGATCATAATAAAATAAGAGAAATCAGAGCTCGAACAGAAAGATTTAGGTTTTCTTTTTTCCCATGCACCATTTGAGAGTGGAATGGTAGAGAAGTAGTATGAAAGTGGTTAGATGAACCCTCTGCCAGGCACTTAAGTGTGAATTGCAGAGTAACCACATAGGTGTAGATGTAGAGTAAAAATAGACTGGAGGGTTTTTAGTAAACTAAATAGTTTAGTTAAAGTAATTCCATACATACTGAAAGCAATAAGTGATTTGCTAAAATTAACATTTTAATGCACAGATCACCATCTTGTGATCACATTCCATAAGATATTGTGGAAGTATGTGGAAATAAACAATTACAAATGCTGCACAGCATGTTGATCAAAAACTCTAGACCATCAACAGTACAATCTTTCACAATCAAATTTTGGCAACAAACATTCCTTCTACAGTCAGATTTCAAACCATCATGCTGAGGCAACCACAAGTGAATAATTACGATTTAGTGACTTTAACTGCTGCTTTGGCTTTTAGCATCTTAATAACTACACATGTCATGATTGGATAACTTACCACCCATCTTTTTTTCCAGCCATTAGTCTTATGCTCCAAGATATTGAGGTAGCCTTTCCGGGAAACAACTGGGCTGATACGGATTTCTTCCATTTCTGGAACATACAGGACAAGGCCAGGAGAAGAGCTTGTTGACATTGCACTTTCCTGCTGCCCTGGTGTCTGCTGCTGTTGTGATTGGTCTGGCACAAGTGTAGACGTGTCTCCAGATGCTGAGTTACAGCAGAATGGCTCAGGGGCCACTGCTCTCATTTTTTCCGGTGAACACAGTCTGCAACAGTCATAGGTAGGCAGTTTCTTGACACTTAAAACTGGATGCTGAAGGAGGAACTGCATTAAATATAAATAATTGAGTAAACTAATATGAGATAGAATTGCTGATCTTTATTACATTCTAGAGGCAAAATGTGTGGTACTGACATGTGTAGTATACACATATTTAAAAGTAAAAGTGATGTCATTATCCTAGCTTTCATGGGCAGAGAGAGAGAGAAAAGGCAGGGAGAGGGAATGGATGAAGGGGAATTTACATTGACAATAAGCAAATGGCCTAGTGCACTGTTAGCCTATACTCATTACCTGCACCCTGCTTCTTTCTTGCTTTATATTTGGGACTCTGCCAGTCTTCAGTTATGTTTTAAGTTTGTGTGTGTTGTCCTATACCAGCTGACCTTTGTTTCGGGTGGTTGGTAAGCAGATGCTATACTTCTCTCATAAAAATTTTTAGTGTTCATATTTTTCTTCCATTTTGAGTAATTTTATGAACAAGTGTGTTAAACAAATATATATTCACAATGATTACATAATGTGCATGATAACAGGATGCTTACTCAGCTGACGAGGTGGATATAACACTCGATGACATGTCAGGAGTCTCTTCAGTTGGAGAAAGCTCTGCATGTTTTGCCATTGGTAAATCCTGCAAATCAATTTCCAATTAAAGAGATGCAAACAATGTAAGAAAGAAATGATACTGAGCACAATCTACTTTAAATAAATTTTTACCTTTGTAGGTATCCTGCCCTGAATGAGACGAATACATTTTGTTGCCAGTTCTCTTTCATGTTCAGTCATCTCCCATGGTTCATAGACATCCTTAGATGGAGGCTGGAGAATTACAGGGCTTGCCCGACCTTCATTTGTTGCTTTTGCCACCATGTTACAGACTTCCTTTATAAAAAGACATAGGGTTTAACTATAGAAAGTAAACAACTGAATTGTCTGTTTTACATTGATGACACCATTATAATGATGCTCTGGTTAGAAAAATAAGGTAAAAACTATTTCTCTTTAGGAGTAGAAACTGTGAATTACTTCAATTAATAGCTACTTAAGATAATATAACAATGGCAGAAGAAACTTATAAGCACTGTGAATAGAGCTAGCACAAGATAAATTTTAAAAAGTTGAAAAAACATGGGTGATATAAATGTAAATGTTCAACATTAGCAGGTTTCTGAATTGTAGATAAACAATGTTTTATGTAATCCTTTCTTCTGTTTTCTGAGTTCCTGTATCCTAACTATCACAACTGATTTCCTCCAGTAATACATATTTTCTATTTTATATCTTTAGAATATTGTTATTCACCTTTCTATAGCATCTTTCTTCTTTTATTCCCATATAAAATTCTATATCATGTGTCCCAACTGTTCCATTAAAAAAAATTGTTGATATCTTTCTATCCAGATAGCACTATTCATTTATTTCCATTCCAGGACTGATTACTATGCATTATATAAGGAAAAAGTTGCCAAGGAGACTGTAGGAAGACAATCTCAGTAGTACTATTTTAATAAGTGTCTTGAGATTTCCTTTCTATATTTTGATGTTATTACTCTAATTTTATTGCCATAAGATCCACAAACTGCTTATCAATCACTCTATATTTAACCTCTAGTTTCCTTAAAATTCCACAAGATCCAATAACATTTAGCACTAAAAAATATCACTGGGTTCTAGTGACATACTTTTTAATCACGGTTTTTCCCTTTCTTATTCTCAAGATTAAATACAAAAGCACAGGATGTACTTTATTATTTTCTCTTTCATACACGTGAACTAATTCCCATCGAGCAGTTCTCTAGGTGAGTTCATAGGCTGCAATACACAACTGTTTCAAAACTGTAAAATGCTGAATTGATGGTTCAACAGATTTGTTATTTAGTTACTCAAACTTTCTCCCCCATAATACTGATCATGTTATACCAGACTCAATAATCCTCAATTTTCTATATAAACAATTTTAGTCCATAGGAGGACATGCTATTGGTTTTACTTCCTTGTTGACATTCAAATCTTTCAGAGCTTTCAATGAATGTTGATTTTTTTGTAAAACCTTTTAGCCAAGATTGCATAAAGGTAAATAGATAACTACGCCAAAAGCAAATTGTTGAAATATTAGAACTCCACACATTAGTCAAATGGCTTTAACGGAATCCCAAAATGAATGCATATGCAAAACGGAATCCCAAAATGAATGCATATGCAAAGTACTCATCTTTCACAGACTATTGCAATCTTCTGATAACTATTATCCTGAGCTTTCCCAAGTGAACTCATCTAAGTGGATTTGCAAAATATGATTTCTAACAATTATTTGACTGACATTTATTTTGTTGCGTTCACATGGAACACACTGTCATAGTTGAAATGAAAGATAAGGTACATGTCATGTTGAACACCACAGAGGATTATACGATTTTTGTATGTATGTACATTCATACATTAACTTTTAGTTACTATGTCTTGTATCTTTTGTGGACATCAAGTACTTTTAGCTCCAGATGGGGTGGTTCTCTGTGTACCCTATAAATTTTATGGGAATTTCATTTGTCGCAGACAGTTGGACTTTTGGAAAAAAAAAAAAAATAATAATAATAATAATAATGTTATACAGAATACTTTCTATGTTGTTCACACCAGATATCACAATTTACAAAACAGAAATTTCAAGTGTAAATGGCTGGTTGCAGCTGATGATGCTTGAGAACATAGGTTTGCAAAGGGAAATGTCAAGAAGAAGATAGATAAAAGAGTATAAATGTGAGCAATTCCCAAGCTAATGCACTGTGTCATAAACTGTATAATCTAAAAGTGTAAAAGTGTAAAGCTGGGATGTATTCTTCATTAGTTCATGCAAAGCTTTATCCATTTGGATTCTTAAACAATAAGCACTTTAAGTTGTGGTTCTGCTGAGGAAGGGTATTTTAAACAATTACAAATAGCTTAGGTGCAACACTCATTACTTCTGTAGTAGTATGGAATGCAAAGGAGATAGTATTGTGTAAAAGAATATTCCCTTTGTATAAAAGAAACTGGAGAACATAAGCATAAAACTGTCGCAGTGATTTTCTCTAATACATTGTTAGCAAGTAGAACTGCTCCTCCGGATTACTAGCTATGATTTTTTCACTTTGTGCAATATCTTAATATGATATATAATTCTTATTCAAATACTACAGTGTGAGTTTGGGAATTACCCTTACGAAATATTAATAAAACCACAAGTCTCTTGACTGCATATCAAAGCGATATGACAGTACAAATTCTTTCAATAATGCCATTCCTTGGAAGAATTAGTTACAAAATATCTACAAGGAAGGGTGACTGAAATAATTTTCATGTCAAGGGTCGCAAGCTCTAAAGAAAGTATCTTTCGAGTGAGAAACAAGCTTGCAACACATGTATATTATATTTCAGTTTTGATGATAAATGTCAGACTGTCCACCAAAGGATTTACAATTTCAGCAACACAAACAAAGGCTTGAAGAGGGTGAATACCAATAAAAGGCAATATCTGAAGCTGTGTAGCTTACAACAACATTGTCCTTTTGAACAATGACATGGATATGGCTTGTATGTTCTCTTTTTTTTGCAAGCCAGAAACATGCGGAAGACATTAATGCATCTTTGTCTGCTGACACATCTGTCACGTGGATTTTAGGAAGCAAAGATCAGTCAGCTGAACCCCATGCAAAGTAAAAAACTGCAAAATTTGGCAGAAAGAGTTGTTCAATGAATGTGACATATGAAATCGTAGCAAACGGAGAATCACATGCATGGAAAATGGCTTGTGAACTGAGGACACTTACTTTATATTTCAAATGTTTTAACTGATCAACAGGAATGTGACAGGGCTGAATGCAGTTATTTTGTATTCGTAAACAGGTGTAAATAACATGCTGCAAATATGAGCACTGCCAAAAAAAGAAAATAATTTAATACTGTTGTTTTATTTGGTTACACAAGACAAAAATCTGTGTTGTTTCATAAGGTATGTTTAAATGACTTAAAAAAATAACTTGTGAGCCGTACGCAATACAACTTATGATAAATATGCTAATTAAGCTTGGGCAATTTAAACAAATGCCAAGCGTATTACAAAGTAAAAGAAAATGAGTGATTTTATTATGAATCTGCATAACTTAATTCTGTGGTTCTATAAATATTTTTATCAACATATACTGCGGGCATTGTCTAATGCTGCACTGAATGCCATAAATATTCTGACATTTAGCAACAAAACAGAAACAAGTCACTGTCACTTAATGATTCCAGTAAAAAAATCTGCTGCATTTTTAAAGGGGCAGTGTTAAATAAAAGGTGAACACTGAAATGCTCCCTTTCCTTCATCAAGGTCTGAACTACAAATAATGTATAGTGTGTGCCATTCATGCTATAAGGCAGGTGAGCATTCTGTTATAGCTGTTGAAATATAGTCTCATGTTTTCTTCTGTCAACTGTTGTGTCTTTCCTTGTTATTTGCCTTCCTCTCATAGTTAATAAAAATGGCATACAGACAGATGACAATTACAGACAAAAATGTGACTAAAATAATGAATGTAGGATATATTATAGCCCATAGCCTTTAGCATTTAAAATAACAAAACTAAGTGTTCTGGACATGTTTTGCTGTTCCTGAATATTCAGTCCTTAACATAATACACTTAAGGACAAAGAGATAATAATGCTGTAACAGTCACTACAGTTTATGGGGCATGACTACTGGAAAAATGAAGCCATCAATGATTACTGAATCACTGTGAACCACACTATTCAAACAAATTCTTGTCATAGACCAAAACAGTTAAAGGGTAGGGTCTACTCCTGTTCTGGTTGTGAAAATAACAATTTTTATTCCCATGACTCTCTATCTTTTGAGAATAATTTGTTTAATCTGATATACAAAATAGTTTCAGTTGCATCCAGATATTGCTGGTTCATGTCTAATGTTAAGCTCAAACACATATGCAAACACTACCACTATTTCTGACAAAATATGTCTTCACAGATAATACATACAGATGCCAGTACTAAAGTATGTTCTGAATAGATAATGGATAGAGATGCTAAAACTAATTGGCTTACTTTTTCAGACTTTGTGAAGTCATGACTGCAAGTTGTGGATGGATTCCTGTCAATCCCCAGCCTTTCTCTAAGGAGCAACATGTGCCGAACTCTCTCCACTTCCTCCAACCGTGTCAACTTTTCAAGTTCCCACTGATGATCAAAAATTAGACTGTCTCCACGGGGTCGCCAACCGTGTAAATTCTCTTCACCACGCACATATGTTGAGCTCGTGTCCAACACTCGGCGTTGTCGCCTTTGGACTCCTGTGAAATAAATAATGTTTGGCTTTTGCGCTGATCTGACTCTTTTGAATATTAAGTTTCCTTTTCCTCTCACAAGAATATCAATAAAATTTACAATGTTTGGACTGTTCCAGAAAGCTTAGGTGAAAGATACAAATACTAAAGTATCAATCAAAATATGTGATGTTAGTGACATGCACATTATTTGTGTTTTGATATACATTGCTAAATTAAAACATTATGACCACTGCCCACCATGATGTTGTATGCCACCTGGTGGCATTGCGATAACAAAAGTATGTAAGTGGAACAGTTACTGATGGGGGATCACTCTAGCGAAGATATGTGCTGCAAATGGGGAAAAACATTGAGATAAGTGACTTTGACAATGGGCAGATAATTATTGTGCAGAGCCGGAGAATGAGTATCTTGATAACGGCAAAGCTGGTCGAATGTTCACTTGCTAATGTTGTGAGCATCCATGGAAACAGGTAGAAGGGACAGTGAAACTGCCAGTAGACACCAAATAGTTGGATGTCACAGAAAGTGGGGTTTTCGAGGCTTGTCTGTTCTGTAGAGCAGGATAGATGGTGATATGTGGCATCTCTGCCAAAAAATCACAATCCTGGTGCACACACAAGTGTTTTGGAGCACATCATTCATCATACGTTTCTGAACATGGAGCTCCACAGCACACCATCCCTATCTGTCCACTTGGCGACCCAATGATTTCGACAGTTGTGATTGTAGTGGGCACGGGACCATCATGATTCGACCGTAGTTCGTTGAAAACTACTCTAGGTTGATGGTCATCTCCACAAACGCCTGCATTGAGGTGAATGGTGGCTCAAAACGTGCAGCGCACCATGGATGCAGGCTGCTGGGAGCAGCACTACCCTATGGGAGATATTCACTTGTGCTTGCATGGGACCTGTAGTAGTAATTAAAGACACACAGATAGTTGCAAATCACCTGCATCCTTTCATGATTCATGTCTTCCCCAATGGTGATGTTATCTTTCAGCAGTATAATTGTCCTTGTCTCAGAGCCAGAACCAGGCTACAGTGGTTTGAGGAAAATTATAGTGAACTCACATTGATGTCTTGGGATGAAATTAGCCTGATGTAAATCCTACAGAATGCATCTGGGTCACTATTGGGCACCATTACTGCGAACGCAGATCAGTGGCCCATTATTTACATGAATTACATGACCTGTGCATAGACATCTAATGCCACATACCTCCACAAACCTACGGACAAACTGTCAAGTCCATGATATGCAGAGTCATGTATTCCATTCCAAAGATGGACAAACAAGCTATTAAGCAGGTGGTCATAATGTTTTGGCTCATCATTATATAGCTAGCTGTTATCGGGAGTACAAAGAAGGATAAATCAAAATAAATACACAAAAACACACAAAAAAATTCATACAATGGTAAAGCATCCTGTGACATATAGAGCATACATATAATGTAAGAATAAACTACAGCAGGCACCTCTCAATATGGACAGGAACAAATAGCATAGAAGTGCATAGGAAAAGACATTTTTGTAGGTGTCTGAAGTGCACAAAAAATGATTAATGGTGTGCAATATCACTTTTCCTTTGCAGTACTTCTTGACATTCTCAATAAAACAAACATCAATCTGCAATGTTAACAAAACACTATTCTTATGTCAACATATAAAATTGCAGCACTGAGGGATAAAACAGAAATATGCAGGAAAGAAAAACATATTGAAATATTTACAGAAATCTCCACCAGTAACACATGGAGACACCATCTTGATTTGTTAACAATTTCTACTGATCATTACCTCCCCTTTCAATTCACATAATATGTTCCACAGCTGCAGATCCTGAGTGATGTCTGTTCTTTTGGACATGCCTGAAAGAACAGGCACCACACATTCACACAATCTGTATGGCTATTAATGTTTTAAGAAAGTTTGGAGCAGAACTTACAAATTATCTGAAATTTCTACATTTGCATTTGCAGTGTTCTTGTTCTTCTGTTACAAGAACTGCCAATTATTTGCTGAGGGCACAGCATTTTAATTCATATAAACTTTATATAAGTGAAAAGTGGTATGAGTGTACACATAATGATGCTTTGCCATGAGCAAAATGTGAGTAGTTATTGTAACAAATGGATATGGAACTTGTAGTGCCTATGTTGCAATTTCAGAAAAAAAGCCACAAGAACAACCCCAAACTCTATAAAAAAATTAACAAGCCATACAACTTGTATGCAAGCAACTAATCTTATGAATATATGATTGGGTATGTGCAATAACAATAAAGGTATGTTTATAACCATAATGTTATTTCATGACACTTATGACACTTTTGTAGAAAAGAAGTGAAGTGTTTCTGGGTAACAACGTATCACAATTTTCGGTTGCATATATGCTGACACTAAAAATCCTAAAGATTACCAAATAATAATTTTTAGAATGCTTTAAAAACTTACAATGAATTCAAGAAAGACAAGTCCCACATCTTTTATCCCAGCACAATAATGGAGCATAAAAAAATCCTACATTATTAAAAGTCCAAAGTGGCATCTTTTTGGGCACTTAATTGATTCACCTTAATGGGCAATGAATCCACATCCTTCAGTGTAGATGTACATTTATGTTTGACCTCTAGCAGGAGTCGAAAATTAGTGAGCATGGAGAACATGGATGGGAAATGTAGATAGATGGTATTATGTGGGTCAGTGGGGGAGTGTGTTGAGATAGTCCGTGCATTTGCGATAAACACTGTGTCCAGGTGGTGCACTGATTAACTCACAACTGCCTCGTAACGAGGAGATCTCGAGTTTCAGACCTGGTCCGATGCACATTTTCACTCATCGCTGCTGAGATCTCGGGTTTCAGACCTGGTCCGATGCACATTTTCACTCATCACTGCTGATTCCACATAAAGTCCCGATGCAGCTGATATCATTAATTCCTTCTCTTTCCTTTCTCCCTCTCCACCTTCAATTTAGATAATTAATGAAGTGACTTATACATTAAGTTCACATAAATGTGTTGTAGCTGTGTCTCTGCCAGATGCAATACACAGCATTATCTTCAGAGGACACCTCACACCAGAGAGTAACAATATGGCACCACACAAGTGGTATAGTCAGTTGTCTCCTAGGTTGCACTCACACCAAGAACTACTTTATGATTCCAACAGGACACTGAAATAGGTCATTCCTCCACCAATAGTTAGGTCTCTCACCACGGAGACAGCTGAAACCTGGAACTATTAGATGAATCCACCAAGTACTTCACGCACTGACATTCTTATGCTGAGTGCATTATTTGAAATGACCACACACTGACACTCAGCCAGTTATCTTGCAGTTATTGCCCAGTTCCAGCAGTTCTTCAGTTCTACAGTTGCCTACAAGGTATCTACAGCGCTGATGATGTTAGTTGTCAGATAATTACAGAGTGTGTCAAACATGACAAAAAGTGACAGTCAAAGAGTTTACCTACTGACAGCCTGAACTTGAACTCTCTAATACTGAACTTCAATTAGATTAGTTAGTAATCATAGACTGGGTTAGGCTGGCTTAGCTGCAAAACTTTACACCATGCCACACACCTCTGGAAGCCAAACCTGAGTATATTTTGATGAATCTAATTACAATAAATGATTGTTATTGTTTCTGATGTGTTGTGTTGTGATTTTATTTTAGAGATATTGTAGTGTGAAGAGTTGTAGCTAGAGTGCAAACTGGCCACTTCCGTTTAGCTATGGCAGGGGTTTCTCTTCCTGCTAACTTTATATTGGGCACTGATGGTTGGTAGGAAAAATGGTGTACACTGTCATGAAGAACTATTTATTAGTCTCCTGGTTTCAAACTTTAAAATTGAACTGTCAAAAAGATAAAAAATATTCAGCATCTCCAGCAAGTCACCAGTCATGTTGGCAGGGAAACCCTCAAATGCCCCATCCGAATCCCACATTCAGTCATCCTGACAATCATCCAATGTGGATAATGAGCAGCCTCTTGTCCAAGGTTGGATGAATTCAGCACATTTAGTTGTAGTCCTGGGATCCTCGCGTGGTTATCAACTTCTCAGCGTACATCGTAGGTATCATTTGTTTTAACTTTTGTAACTCAATAGGGACCTAGATTCTTGGCCTTCATCTTTAATGGTGTTACAGTTTGTGTATGTTTTATTACCACCAGATCATGAATTTTGTACTTGGAAGCTTTCTTCTGACAATGGATGAAGTTAGCACAGTTTTCTTCTTGCACCTTGTCAATTTTCAGCTTAGTATGTTCTTTCAGTTTTCTGCTTTCTCTTCAAATGAATTAATAATGTCTTCCTCTAATACTTTTGCTGATGTGAAGTTCAGTCTGTTTGTGCATCTCAACTCCTATCAAAGGTTCAAATGGTGTTCTGTGGTATGCTGAATTTATGGCATATTGAATTGATGTTACCATCTTATACTGTTCATTATGGCTATCAATACTAAGCTTAGCAATTATTTTAGCCAAAAATAGAATTGATCCTCTCAACCTTTCCATAAGTTGTAGGTAGTCCTGTCATTAAAATGTGTTCAGTTTCTGCTGTAATGCAGAGTTCCTAAAATTCTTGTGAAGTACAGCAAGAGCCTCTATCAGTCTCAATTCCCAAAATTAGTTTTCTTTCATTCCTTCTTACAAATTACTTCTGTTAATTTTGTACTCTTTACAGCGTACAGCCAGGTGAACTTAGTAAGTGCATCAATAATACTTAGAATTACTTGTATGTTTTGTGCGTTGATTTAAGTGATCCAATATGATCTAAGTGATAAGCAAATACTGGCTCACTTTCTTTGAATAAGGGATGAAGGAAACTTTCCTTCTTCCCTGATTTCTTATTAACAATTAAACATTTCACACAATTAGAAATAACTCTTTTCATCTTTCCAGTCAAATCTTTTATATAATAATCTTGTTTTACCTCCTCTTCAGTTTGCTTAACTGTACAAGCTAGATGATTTCACAATGAATATTGCATGAACCTCTAAAGTATCTCTTCTGTCACAGAACTTGAAAAGAATTCTGCTTCTTGTTAAAAAGTTTTCATAGGGCTGGTTATTGAGAATGCTCTTAATTGCTGCTGAATCGTCATAATTCTCTTGAGATCTCCTGATTCTAGCTATCAAACTGCCTGCAAAACCAAACAATACATTCATACAATGGCTTAAGGCATCTATATGTTTCACCCTAGAATCAGATTGGTGTTCAATGGTACAGTAATGCTCTTCCACAACTGAGGCCCATTTTGCTATTCTTGGTGACAATCCTTCTTCTCCATAGTCTTTTGGAATGCAGCATGGTCCATTACAATTTTAAAATATATATCTAGTAAATACACCAGGCATTCCTTCAACAACAACTAAATCTTTGTGCATTCAGATGAGATAGGACTAAACCTGTTGCAACAGAAGTGTCGTTTTCCCTTGTTCTTGTGATTGTGGTTGCAATCACTTGGTCCATGACCACTGGCACCACAACTGGAACATTTTTTGTTTGGATCCCAAGTTGCAGTTTTAGTATTTCTGTTATTTACGTCTTTAGCATCTTTCTTACTGGAGCTTAAATTTTCATTGTTGTAAGTTTTGTTATTTCTTTTTGGCAATGACTTCACAAATCTCTCACATAATATCTTGTTTTTCCCTTACACGGTGAATCACATATTGACAAAGCGACTTCTTATCAATATCAGCACAGCTGTCAATTTCCTTCATTATAAGAAAATATTCTTCTTTCATTGAGACAGTATCTGGTGGATATCTGCACATTGGGTCTAAAATGCATACACTAAGATCTATGAACACTTTCTCAATAGAAGAGACATGTTTCGCACTAAGCTCATAGCTCTTAAGGTATGCATTTTAAAGCTGATGGTTACTAGATCTTTTTGGCTTGAATGATTATTCCTGTCACGTCCCTGAATACTGACCATTCCTCCTAGGACATTCTGTATACAATCATAATCACAGTCATACATTCACATGGCATTTGGTAACCCTTTTACAATCATGTTTATCCTCATGTAATTACAATAGAATCCTGCTGTCATACCTAGATATGAGAGACGTGTCAGGTGTCACACTACTTGCAAATATTACTACAACTGGTCAAAAGATGATACTGATAAGAAAGACTGGGCCAGGCACCATCCAACCCTGTCGCACATTTTGTCAAAACAAGACACAACTGCTAATCATTTTTGTCAGGGGAGCCAATGAATATATTTAAGAGCACAATTGTAACCTTAAAAGTATGTAGTCATACAATGGGGGCAGGAGAAATATAAAAGATGGAGATATGTCCAACCTTTCACAGGCAATGGCTTTTCTGGAGGTAGGGTTGAAGAGAATGGAAGAGAGATGAAGGAAAAGGACTGGTGAAATGTAAGAAAAGAGAAGAGTTACAGAACAGTCAGTTAGAACCCAAGGTCAGGGGAGACTTACTGGATGGGGTGAGAAGGAAGGACTGTTGATACCTGTGCTGATTGGTGAAATGGGAGCTGATGTGAGAATGACAGAAATGGTGGTTGTGGCTTCAATCAGATGTACAACTGTCTTATTTGTAAGTGTGCTGTTTTTCTTTATAACAGTACAATATTCAGCAACTGAATATATAAGTGAAATAGCAGAATTAAGTGTTGTATCTGCATTAGCTTCCCAGTAGTTCAGCTACTTTTTGTTGGTAGATTCACTCTTCGGCCAAGCTTCTTCAATAGGCTGGTGGAGTGCTCCTTAAATGACAGTACCTGATCAGGGGTGACACCAAAGTAATTACAGAATGGGAAATTATTGTGTGCCTCTCTTAATGGCAGGTGGAACCTCCATATAAACTGGGTTTGGCTGGATTCTCCATTTGGAAAAGTACTCATTCAATACAGTGAGCTGACATGAAAATGTACTCCTGCATTGCTTGATGTCTTTGTTCTGACATATTAACGCCAGAGCATTGTTGGAATTTGTAGCTGGCATGTTGTGTACATTGAAATTAAAGAGAATGGAAGCCAGAACTGATCCTTGTGGCATACAACTGTTTGGGGTACTTCATCACTAGCTTCTTCATTCAAAAAGACTGAAGAACATAGAACAGAGAACATGTTGTTTAGTGAACTGATAGCTTCTGATACAGAATTATATCAACAAACTTTAGAATCACACTGTCTTGTCACACTGTAGCCATACACTGTGTGATCAAAAGTATCTGGACACCCCAAAAATATAAGTTTTTCATATTGGAGAAATTTTGCTGCCACCTACTGCCAGGTACTCCATATCAGCAACCTCAGTAGTCATTAGGCATCATGAGTGAGCAGAATGGGGCACTCTGCGGAACTCATCGACATCGAATGTGGTCAGGTGATTGGATGTCACTTGTGTCATACATCTGTATGTGAGATTTCCACACTACTAAACATCCCTAGGTTCACTGTTTCTGAGGTGATAATGAAGTGGAAACGTGAAGGGACACATACAAAAGCGTACAGGCTGATCTCGTATGTTGACTGACAGAGACCGCCAACAGTTGAAGAGGGTCCTAATGTGTAATATGCAGACATCTATCCAGACCATCACACAGGAATTCTGAACTGCATCCAGGATCCACTGTAAATACTATGACAGTTAGGCGGGAGGTGAGAAAACTTGGATTTCATGGTCGAGCAGCTACTCAAAGCCACTTATCACGCTGGTAAATGCCAAAGGACACCTCATTTGGCGTAAGGAGTGTAAACACTGGATGACTGAACAGTGGAAAACATTGTGTGGAGTGACGAATCACAGTACACAACGTGGCGATCCAATGGCAGCGAGTGGGTATGGTGAATGTCAAGTGAACATCATCTGCTAGTGTATGTAGTGTCAACAGTAAAATTCAGAGATGGTGGTGTTACGGTGTGGTCATGTTTTTCATGGAGGGGGCTTGTACCCCCTGTTGTTTTGCATGGCACTATCACAGTATGGGTCTACATTGATGTTTTAAGCAGCTTCTTGCTTCCCACTGTTTAAGAGCAATTCAGGGATGGTGATTGCATATTTCAATATGATCGAGCAGCTGTTCATAATGCATGGCCTGCAGCGGAGTGGTTACACGATAATAATATCATTATAATGGACTGGCCTGCACAGAGTCCTGACCTGAATCCTATAGAACACCTTTGGGATGCTTTGGAACGCTGACTTTGTGACAGGCTTCATCGACCAACATCGATACCTCTCCTCATAGCAGCACTCTGTGAAGACTGGATTGCCATTCCCCAAGAAACCTTCCAGCACCTGATTGAATGTATGGCTGCGAGTGTGGAAGCTGTCATCAAGGCTAAGGGTGGGCCAACACCATACTGAATTGCAGCATTACTGATGGAGGGCACCATAAACGTGTAAGTCATTTTCAGCCAGATGTCCAAATACTACAGCATATCTATGAAAACTGAAGTTAGTTTGTGGTGTCGCTGAAATCCAGATTCCATCAATGTTGTATGAGAGGCATTCAATAAGTAAACAACACATTTTTTCCTCAGCCAATTTTGGTACAAAAAGTAATACAACACACTTTCTTTCTCAACCAATTTTGGATCAAAGCAATTGTAATGTTGTTTGCAACATCATTACACATTTCCACATCATCTCATGTATTTCCAGTAATTCTTGGTAGATGGCAGCACTATAACCAGTTTTCAAAATGGCATCTGCAACTGAGGTACACTGGTGGAAGACCTGACCATCACAAATATTAACAAGCTTTTACAGAATGCTTACGGATATCGCGCAGTGGATCAAAGCATAGTAAGTCACTGGCTGAAGTGTGTACTGTCAGCAGAATAAGGAGAAGAAAATCTTCTCTGATCTTCCATGTGCAGGCTGGCCCCATGCAGGTGAGAAACACTTATTTGATACAATCAATGACCAACAATCAAGCAACCCAGTGCTCAGTTTGACATCTCTGCAGGTAGTGGTGCACATTCGCATGCCAAAAAGAAAGAACACCTGTGCCAAATTATTTGTTCATTATGTGGCTGATGGTTATGATTTCTTGTCAAAAATTGTCACAGGCAATGAAACATGGATTCACCAGTTTCAGCCTGAAACAAAAAGGCAACCAATGGAGTAGCACCACACAAAATCTCCTTCAAAAACATAATTCAAAAGAGTAATCTCAGCTGGTAAAGACATGGTTACAGGCTTCAGGAACTCTGAAGGGTTTATTCTGTTTGACGTCCTCCCTCTTGGCCGAACAAACAACTCTTAAGTCTATTGTGAAACTTCTGGAAAACTAAAGAAATGATTATAGTGTATTCATGGCCACAAAAATGCAAACAGATTTATCATGGTGAAGAGGAACCTAAGACCACAGCCATAATGGGAAAGTTGTCAACACAGCGAGAACTTGGCTGACAGACAGGCCTGTACAGTGGTAAAATGAAAACATATCGGATCTCACATTAGGGTGGCATAAGGCCACAGAATTGGAGAGAGATTATGTTGCTGGAACAATATGATAATTACATACCTCCATTTTTTTTCTAACATCCCCTGCTAGCTGTTCAGCTCGAATTATTCACCAATGGCCTCTTCGATGCATATGTGAATTTGTAACATACAACAACATGACCCTTTCACTACTCTGTCATAACATAAGACTGCCCTCTATCAGTACATCAAGCAACTAAGGTGCTTGTATAGTACATCCTTAGAGGTCTTCATTTTTCATTTTCCAGTGATAGCATAACCAGTATTTTCCACTCAACAGAAGAATTTTAGTCCAGTTTACATCATATATTATGTGAAGTGCATACAAGTGCGAAATACTGTCAGAGGTTTCTGATGTATGTAAATTTACTGCCTAACTACACTATGCTAATATATGCTAACTAATGAAGCTTGGACAGAAGCACTATCTCTAACAAATACAAATGATGCATATAACACATTTTCTTCCATTTTCATGGGATATTTTGAAATGTGTTTTCCAAAAAAGCTGTCAAAAATCAGGTCACATGGCAATACAAAGCCAAGTTCTTGGGTCACAGCTGGCATCAAAACTTCCTGTGGAACTCTAAAGAGACTAATTGCTAAAATGAAAACATCCACAGACCCACAATTCTTAGAATATGTCAGGAATTACAAGAGGTATATAGAAAAGTAATTGCTAAAGCAAAATTCATGAGTAATGATAGTTTTATAAGACAGTCTGAAAACAAATCAAAAGCCATATGGGGCATTGTGAAGACTGAAATGGGGAAGAGTTGTAAAAACCAGGACATTAGCCTCAAAAATTTAAAAAAATGTCAGTATTAATAAACAAGATTTGCCAAATTATACTAACAATTATTTCATAAATGCAACAACTTCATTACGCTTAAAATTTACAAACAAAGAAAAACCTGAATATCCAAAAACAGCTTGTAGGATGAGGGTAGAGCCAACAAATGAGGGTGAAGTGTTGAAAGTGATACAAAGCTTGAAACCCAAAATGTCGGCTGGCACAGATGAGGTACCTGTGTCAATCATAACAAGGACAACACCACAAATTGCAAAGCCCTTTGCACACATAGCCAATTTATCATTCAGTGAAGGAGCTTTTCCAGAAAGGCTGAAAATTTCAAAAGTGAAGCCATTATTTTAAAACAGCGAAAAGTATAAGGTAAAAAAAACTATCGCCCAATATATCTCCTCCCAGCATTTTCAAAAATATTAGAAAAACAGATGAAGCATCGAATCAACAAAGATCTAAATGACCATAATTTACTAAACAGAAATCAGCATGGCTTCCAAGCACGTAAAAATACCAAAACAGCAGTAATGTGCTACACTGAACAAATAATCAAAAATCTAGAAAAAGATTATAGTGTAGTAGGAGTAAATTTAGACACTGTGAACCAGTACATTCTTTTAGAAAAATTGGAAGTGTTGGGTATACAAGGGATAGGAAAAAATGATTTGAATCATACCTAAAAAACACAGGTTGTAGGGCTGACATCAACTTACTCCAACCAAAAAATAAATTCAGTATCAGAGGAAAAAATTTTTTTTAGAAATAGGAGTACCACAAGGCAGCATCCTAGACCCCCATATTGTTTCTTGTATATATAAATGATTTTCACACCTCAGATGATGCAGCCAAAGCAATAATATTTGCAGATGATACTAGTGTGATAATAAGTGCACCAAAGGAATTGTTACCAACAACTGCTGATAAAGTACTAAATTACACCCACTCTTGGTTCAATGCAAACAGGTTGACATTGAATGTAAAAAATATATTATAATAATAATAATAATAATAATAATAATAATAATAATAATATATGCAGTTTGGGAAAAGATGTCAAAATGTAAATCTCGATCTGGTCTGGGGTGACAAAGCCTTAGACAGAGTGACATCCACAAAATTTCTGGGGATTCATGCGGATGAAAACTTAAATTTTAACGACCACGTAATAAAACTTGCACAGAAAATTAATTCAGCTTGTTTTGCCCTCAGAATTATTGCAAATGTTTGTACCTCAGAGGGTACCAGAATGGCATATTTCGGCTATTTTCAATCTCTTGCCACATACGGAATAATATTTTGGGGTTCCATAACAGGGCGCCTAAAACAAATTTTTTTGTTGCCGAACAATAACTCACAGTCATCCACAGACACACTGCAAACCCATATTCAAATAGCTTAGAATACTTACTATACCATCATTATACGTATACAAATGTGTATTGTATGTCAGGACCCACACTGCAGATTTCCAGACAAATGCCAACTTTCATAACTATAATACCCATATAGTGCAGCACTCCATACTCAGCGAACAAAAAGAACAAATACACAAAGGCATGTGAGCCATATCAGTGCAAAACTGTGCAACGCACTGCCAGTCAACATCAGGCAGTTGGAAGATGATAACAAATTTAAAACAGAATTTAAAAAAATTCTAGTAGAACAATGTTTTTATTCTGTAAATGACTATGTAGGTCAATAAATTTTTTCTGATGATATTTATAAAGGCAAAATGGAAAATACTCTATCTGTACCTAACCATTATTACCTAATCATTAATTACATTTAAAGGACAGCTGTTGTGTGATGTAAATATATACTTAAGCAGTGTTGTGTATACAAGGACTTGCCGTTTAGGGAGGACAAAACTAAAGCCTTATGAAAAACAGGCTATATTAATTTCATTGTATTATTATTACCTTATTGTATTATTTGGTTTTGTACTTTTTTACGTATATATTGTTTGTGTCCCATTTCTTTGAAATGGCTTACATGTACCCTTGACAACATACATATAATATTTATTGTCAACGGATGGATAAATAAAATAAATAAGTAAATAAATAAATATGTGTTTGCATGAAACATAGTGTATTAACACCACATAACAAATAGACAATTAAGTAATGGAACTTTTATTTGTGATTGAGGAATAATAATATTGTAAATCTTAAAAATTCAACATACAATCAACGTCTATTTAAGCTGTTGATACTTAACTATAGAAGTGCTAAATATTAATACATTGCTCTACACACTAGACAAAGATAACTACATCAAACCAGTACTACTGTTAAAACGGGTATGGGACATCTAAACTAAAAGCAGCCAGTCTTTGACCAGTTTAAGTGTTGCCAGTACACTTGAGTTTAAAGAGGATGCCTCATGCTACTCACAGTCTTATGTGTGAGATCTGCTTTTCTGGTTTGAGGGAACTTGCTCAGCATTTCCTTCTAAAGAAAAGTTAGCAACAGAGTAAGAATACAGGCTACAGACAAACATAGAGGCAAATTACATATCCCCACCACTATAATTCTAATTTTTGTTTGTTTGTTATGGGATGCTACCCAAAACTACATGTACTCATCGATCAATGGCATTATCTACACATTTATGTGTATTCACCATGCTAACTAATGGGTTTTAAAAAATGGTTTGTCAAAACCACTATTCAGCTACTCTGCAAGTTTTAAGAATGATTATTTTCTAGTTTATTTTCATATGTTCAAGAAACAGGAGACCATAACAACATCAAATCTAATCTAACTTATTTAGGCATGATGGAATCACTTAAATGTCATATTGAATATGGTATTCAGAAACTGTAAGGTTAAAATGAGAATATTTATGTGCAATCATGCTTTTATTTTCAAAGGGCAACTGCATTCAGAATTTGGAAATTTTATCATTTCATAATCACACCAGTCTCGTCAACACAAAGAAGAACTGAAAGAAATTTTTTATAAGATGAAAGTCAGTACAGATGCATAGCAAAAAAGCACTTAGTTGGAGTATGACTGTAGATTATGTGTGGTCAATTTATCGGCATATACGTTTTACTATTGGTACTGAAATGGCTTTTCTTAAGATCTGATGTGTAAGCAGAGAAAGCAGTCCTACAGATATAAATGAAATCACAAGAGTGCAAACATGTAGAAATCCAATTAAATTGAGAGAAAGATGGTGAGGGCATTGAGAACCTTAAATGAACTTGAGATTTCTTCTAAATGTACTGATCCATCACAGGAACCCTCGTCTGAATCACATGTGAAATTAAACAATGGACACTCCAACAAAGTACAAAAAGACAGATTGCTACTTACCATAAAGAAGACACATTACGTTGCACACAGGCACAATTAAAAGACACTTACATAAAGCTTTCAGCAACAGCTTACATCAGCAAAAGAGACACACACAAAACCATTCATACATACAAGCAAGCACACACCTCATGCACATATGATCAGCAACTCTAGCATCTCGGCCCATGTGCGCATGAGGTGTGCGCTTGCTTGCGTGTACAAATAGTGTTTGTCTCTCTTTTACTGATGAAGACTGTGGCAAAAAACTTTATGTAACTGTCTTTTACATGTGCCTGTTTGCAACCTAATGTGTCTTCCTTACCGTAAGTAGCACTCTGTCTTTTCCTACAATGTTCACATGTTTAATTAGTGACTAAGTCCAAGTCATTCAGTAACATGCTTCCTGTCCAGATTTGAGATTGCAAGATGTGAAATTCCTTTGCTTAAAAGTTACTACTGTTCCCTTCTTCAAACACTACATGGGTAACATGAAGAAGGCTCAGATATAACTGCCTGAAACACATTTGATCAACAGTACATATCGCACAACTGGATCCTTCACAGACAACACTCACTACATCTCCCAGATAAAGTTTCAGCTTTGACTGCATGAAGCATTTTAGCATTTGTTAACTCTGTGTGTTCATCAAATCATAAATGTCATACATCGTCAATATGCTGTTTGTTTACATTTTGCACTAAGAGCAAAACTTTAATATGACAATTATTTGCCCTGTTTTTACACATTTATTTAGTAGTAACAGCACTGATAAATAAATGTTGCTGCTATGCATGCAAGTCAGAATATATCAAAGTATTATCATACTGGTAAGTTGGGCTCTACGTCTTACAAATACCAAGGCACAGTCTAATAAAGACTTAAAGGATTAATTTATATGACAATATGGCCATGTATGTAAGGTACAAGTGCTACATTGTAGTGTTGGAGTGTCCTGCCAGCCAGTCTGTAAAATGTATAAACATTTGAGCAATTTTTGCCTGCATGTATGATTTATACATGACAGAGAACATAAGCCTCCAAACCACTGTACTTACTTTAAAGTAATTACAATAAGAATCTATAGTCCTAGTATCTATAAGATGGAGATTTTAGTTTTGCTAAGGATGAATGAATGTTAAAAACATGGCACCAGAAAATAAGAAGGAAGATTATTGCCACTAAAAATATTTCAGAGTGTGACACATCACTAATCTGCTGCATACATATAGCTTCAAATTAAATGTTTGTTAGAACACGTTCACTTTGGCACACTAGGAAGTCATTTTTCAATGCTGCCACAGAGTATTTTAATAAAAACAGAGAATTGGAAATAAAATCAAATGTAGAATAAAACCTAAAATACAGTTTTGCCTATTCTTTCCTTTCCTATAACAAATGGAACAGTGGTCTCTAAGCTGTGACAATTGTCACAAACACGTGAATGACCTTGCACTCATTTTTTCAATGCTTTAAACCAAATTCATTCTAAATATCAAATGCAAATTGTTATGGTGCCTATGAAATGTGTGTACAAAATCCACAATACTTCTGAATGAGATCTGCTTGTGCTAACAACGTAATCATACTCAAAACTTGCAGGGCACTCACAGGCAAAAGCTGCACCTTCCTAAAATCATGTGGCTTTAGAGACAATGTATCTTAGTGACTTCACAAATATTCCTGCTCTATGGTTATGTGCTCTGAACTAAACATTAAATGAGTACACAATTCCCTTGATGGAGGAAGTATGTAATGTCAGAGCTGCTGGTATAGCTGTAAAGTACAAAACTTCATGAGATCAATTACATGTTGGAACACAGATCTTTTAGTCTGCATTTTAACCTACCAGTCGGCTCTCAATGATGTGGAAAGTCACCTGAAATGACCCATGATTTGGATTCTACATTAAACTGTATGTTCCTTTCCCAAAGTTGGGTAACTTAGGTAGGTTAAGAAAATACATGTCACCAAAGTGATGTCCAATTGGAAGACAAGAAATAATAATAATTATTATTATAATTATAATAATAATAATTATTATTATTATTTAAGTATTAATTAAGTATTATTATAACAGTACATAAACGGAATGACCCTCATTCTCCTTCCTGAAATCAGCATAGACACAATGTGTGTGTACAGAACACACAAAGATTACACTGATAAAATTAAAGAGATTAATTACATGCAGAGATGTTCATTTATATTTCCATAAGCACTTGTGAATGGGACTCAAAGAAAGAAAATAATTCTGACAACATACATCCTCTTTGTTACACACCACATCATGGCCTGTGATGTATAACTGTTTCTATAGAGGAAATAATGTTACCTGCATATTACATGTCATTACATTTTGGGCAGCATCTCATAGGTATCACTCTCTCAAAAAATTATCAAACTAAAGTCATGAATACCAACATTTTGTGCTTCTAAACATTAATAAGACATTTAACTGTTCACCCACAAACAGCTTAATCTTCACCTTACAGAGGTCACAGTTATATAATTGTTAAAGAGTTATTTATCTGTTCAAGGTACTGGCTGCATTCCTACAGTCTAATCTGGGACAAAGGGGAACAAACCTGGACTACCTGCTTCTGATGCTCTTTTCAGCACTAGCTCGTAGACACCAGACAGACGGTTTGCCTCAGCATTACGATAATGCCCAGAAAACAAATGTTTCAGTGAACGTGGGCCAGTTCGTGCATCTCGTCCATAAATGATCATGCTCAAATCCTTGGTGATAATTGCCGGACGCCCACAGTTCTCCAGCTATAAATGAAGCAATTAAGTAAATTAGCCTTTTCAGTAAAAAATACTAGGACCATTTGCAGTCTGACAAGTACATGAGTCAAAGATTAAAATAAGTTTCATGCAAGACAAACATTGCTTAAATTAGCATTTGGATTCTTACTATGGTAATTATCTTTAGTCTTTGGTTACAGCAAAAGGGTGAGACAAGCCTGTTCAAACAAAGCTCAGAATGCACAGTTTAGCATTACTTTAAAGAAAAAGTGTGGTATGGGTGTAGAACATTTTGTAACAACATACCAGCTCAAAAAAAAAAAAAAAAAAAAAAAAAGAGAAAGAAAGAAAGAAAGAAAGAAAGAACAGAGTTACATATATATTTAAGCACATCTTATGTTTTATTATTAAACAGAAAATGCAAAATATGGAAAAATAGAATAAAATAATAAGGGAGAGGGAGGGGGAGGGGGAGGAGGGTAGATGGTGATGGTAAAGGGCATTAAATATGAAGTAAAATAGACAAGGAAACTAACATAC
Source organism: Schistocerca gregaria (assembly GCF_023897955.1). Classification (NCBI taxonomy): domain Eukaryota; kingdom Metazoa; phylum Arthropoda; class Insecta; order Orthoptera; family Acrididae; genus Schistocerca; species Schistocerca gregaria. Next base: position 757,481,105 of record NC_064921.1, read on the forward strand.
GGAGGAAAATGCAAACATGTAAACAGAGAAAAATAAAGGATGCCAGGAGATGAATTGAAAAATAAAGGAATGTACGAGTACAATATAACGTTGCAGAAAAATAAAGGTGAGTTGGATGATGTCCTTTCAGATGCTACCAGATTCTCATGTGTTCTTGCACAATATTTTGGCAACATAACTTATCATCATCATCATCATCATATGCTCCATCATGTACACAGAGTTACTGTGGTAGAAGTTATGTTGTCAAAACGTTGTACGAAGAACAGAAAAAAAGTAACAGCAAACCTGAGAGGACATGATGTATCAACAGTGCCAGCAAAAAATGAGATCTCACATAAAGGTGATTCGCCCACAATACCAGCAGACATAACATATGTAATGGATTCTACAATCAGCTGCATTTGATAATGCAAAGGCACTTAATTGAGTATTTACTATTTTGTTTTCCTGAAGTGTGTCTGCAATCTATCTCAAGAAATTGCAAAAGTGCTGCCGACGAAATTGTTATTTGTTGCCTCATTCAGTTCACATGAGATATTGCTACTTAAGTGAGGATCAGCACAACGAGGTATACAGATATACACAAAAGTGTTACTGGTGAAAAACCCTTTAAGTCATGCTGAAAACTATTAAAGGACATTAAAAATTGCTGGGAAACCAGTAATGAGTTTATCAAGGTTGAAGTTACAAAAGTTGAGAGCAACGTATTTCCAGAGAGGAGAAGTAGGTGGGGAATATAACAATAAAATTAAATTTAATACACTGTTGTTCTTTATGGGAAAATATGAGTTCAATGAGATTAATAAATGGTACTGGGAGTTTCAGAATACCAATATTTCTGATTAACATTGTCACTTACTTATTGAATACAAAATTATATTTCTCAATTATATATGTGTGATTTAGTTAAATATAATTATAGCATACAGTTTCTAAAATCTCTCAGTATATTTTTGGTATTAGTAATATTTTGTGCTAATTAGTACCATTCTTCAGCAAATAAGTTATATGAGGGCTGTTTTCACGGTCATAGTTTCTCACGCTAAAATTTAATCTTGTGATATTCTGTTAGCTTAATGTGCAAAATACATGTTGTAGTAGTTTCATTGTTGGTACTGCTGATTCCCACCTGTGAGAGGCAGGCAAGGTCAGACACGTTCAGTATCGCCTGCTGCTCCATTGGAGGTAACACGTGAGGAACAATATGCGGCTTTGAAATTCTGGTTTTGTCTCAACAAATCTTCAGCTGAGGTTGATACAAAGCTACAGGAGGCCTATGGAGAGTCTGTTCTTCCCTGAAGCACAGCTTGAAGGTGGTTTAAAATGTTTAAAGAGGGGAGACAATCAATTTCAAAGGAAGGTGGACCCGGTGCTCCAGTTATTGCTCTCACGGAAGGAAACAGCAACACAGCTGCTGTCATTGTGAGAGAGGTTCGACGAATTACCTTAAGATCACTTTCTGAAATACTGAACATTTCATTGGGTGCCACCCACATGTTGGGGACAGAAAAATTACATGAGACATTATAAAGCTACAGCCTCCCTTAAGATTATTATGAAGTGTCTGATACGACATTTTTTTATATGAGTCCGTGTGTTTATCATACGATTCAGTGGTTCCTAAGGCCTTTTATGTCTATCTTTATAGATATCACTCAGTTCAATTTCCCAAAAAAACTTTTATTCTTTGTAAACACATTTAGAATATTCTGTAATGACATAAATTCTCGTGATGGTCAGTGGATTGTTGTCATTAACAAAATTATGTACATATGCATATTAAATATCAAATCAAGAAATTGAAGTAATAAGTATTTAGCAATAAATAACTAGAGACTCCAGAAATGTTAGCATGAAAAATCAATGATTCTAATTAACAAAATGGTAAACTAAAAATCTAGTAACAGGAAACCTCACTATCTTGAGAAACAGCTTAAAAGTTATTACCGAGTGATGTATTTTCATTTGTTACTATTTTTATGTCCTTCTCTGCAATTAAAATTCTTTGTAATTACATTTCTAATTAACTCTCCAATTGTTTACATCACAAAACTTCCCGATTTCCAAAATTTGAGGCCTTATTTGTGAATTTTACGTATGTAATCGAATAAAGCACGAGTTCTGTACTGGCACTGAATGTTAGTAACCAAATCCAAATTGTAACGAATTACATAACTAAAATAATACAAGAGACATTATTGTAATTAAAGTTCAGATTGATTTTCATATTTAAAACTACATTTATTTATTTAATTGTATGGCTAGGGCCCCCCATTGGGCAGACCATCCGCCGGGTGCCGGTCTTTCAATTTGACGCCACTTCAGAGACCTGCAGTCAATGAGATGATAAGATGATGATGAGTACAGCACAACACCCAGTCCCTGGGTGGAGAAAATTCCCCGACGAAGCTGGGAATCGAACCTGGGTCCAGAGGATTAACAATCCGTCACGCTGACATTCAGCTACCAGGGACGGACGATTAAAAACTACAGATGATACTACAAAAATTATGCCATTCAATATTGTATTTTATACCTTATTTGGCTGTAACATCAGTTTCTTTATGTTTTGTAAATTTTAATTGTAACATCGAAATTGTATAAAATTAATAAAAGGTTATTTTGAAATTCACTGTTAAAATTCTATATAAAGGAATGCAGCACTACTGAAGGGGCTGAGTCTTTTGTCTCAGTTTCAGTGTTATCTCTCAGTGTGTTTTGCCTTGATGTGCTTTGGACACTTGGTCTTTTAGAATGCTGTTTATGTCATGTGGAGAACAAATAAAAGACAATAAAATTGAAAATGCACCTGAATCATTTATTTACATTGACCCCACATGCAAATCCAGATTCAGGCAAATTTCAAAAGAAGAATTCGACAAGATGAAAGCAGCAACAAAGACAACAGGTTATGTATTATTTTAGTGTAACTTCCACTCATTCCCTATATTGATCTGACTTTTGGATATTTATTATTGATGTGAGTGTGGTAGAGTTACAATGTGTTTGTGCGCAATGGGTTCCAAGACTGTTGATTCTAGAACAAAAGGACATTTGCGTGCAGGTCTGCGTGAAGTTAAAGCTGATGTTAGAGGAAGATATGGTGTTTCTTTCAAATGTAATGACTGTTGATGAAACTTGGTTACATCATTTTGATCCTGAGAGCAAACAGCAAAGCTCAATGTGGAAATCTCCTTCATCACCAACACCCAAAAAAGCAAAAGTGGCTGCTTCTGCTGGGAAAGTTATGGTCATCTCATTCTTTGATATTCATGGAATGGTTTATCAGCATGTTGTACCTGCATACACATCAGTAACTGGACAATACTACAGGGATGTCCTGAAAACATTGCAAGTCCATATCAGGCGCAAAATACCACATTTCGGGGAAGCAGGCTGGATGCTACACCACAATAATGCACGGCCGCATATTACCAATGTTGCTGTTGAATATCTTGCAAAAATCAACGTGAAGTGCATTCTTCACCCTCCCTATAGTCTAGATTTGGCCCCATGTGACTTTTTTCTATTCCCTAACATGAAGAAACACCTTCGTAGGAGGCATTATCAATAACCAGAAGCAGTGGTGAAGGCTGCGGAGGCGATTTTGAAGGACCTCTCAAAAAATGGTTTCCAGCATGTATTTGAAGACTGGCAGAAACACTGGGACAAGTGCATCACATTCATGGGAGACCACTTTGAGAAGGACCATCAAAATTATGAAGATGAGTAAAGGTATGTTGTCACAAAAAAAAAAGATAATTTTTTTTATTGAATTGCCCTCGTATTACTACTTTTCTTGAAAAATACATTTTTTCACAAGTAACTCACCATACTCCTTAAAGGACATAGTTCTGAAATAGAGCACCAGGGGCTTCACGGCAAAAAATAAACCTCTTTTATTCAATTAGTAAATTAATAATATCACATTAATGGAAAGCCCTGGATGAATCAGTATGTAAAATAAGGGAAAGGCAACCACCCACCTCTGGTAGATTGACGTGTGGGGAATAGAAAAATGTAACAGAAAACAGCATTCACACTAGCTTTCAACCAATAACTCTTTTTCTAGCAGAAGTAAACACATTCACACACACAATTACACAGACACCAAACGTACACTCACGTGGCTCCAACAAGATTATATATTGGTATTTGATTTCTGAAAGCTGCTGCATGAGCTGATGGATGTGAGTGAGGAGGGGACAGGGAAGGACACAAGGATAGGGTAACGGGGAAGAGGCAGGTCTTTGGATGGTAGAGTAAAAAGAGATTTGGGAAGATTTTGAGCGAATAAAGGTAGGGGGAAAATGGGAGGGAGGGGAAAGAGGAAGGTGAAGATGAAGAGAGAAAGGGAGGGTAGAGAGAAGAGAGAGGAATGGAAACAGGGAGGGAGGGAGGGAGGGAGGAAGGGAGGGAGGAAGGGAGGGAGGGAGAGGAGGCAGAGGGAGGAGAGAGAGAGAGAGAGAGAGAGAGAGAGAGAGAGAGAGAGAGAGAGAGAGAGAGATGTAGAGGGGGGGGGGGAGATAATGTCTGCATGGGTGGGGGGAGGGATGAGGAGGACAAAGAAGAGTGGTGCGAGCAGGCAGTGCACAATCTGGACAGAGATGGAGTGGTGTGGATGGAAGAGAGAAAGGAAAAGGCAAGTTGAGACAGTGGGAAATGGCTACAGGAGGTTTAGACCAGTGGGACTGAGAGAGTGCTGGATATGCTGGAGAAACAATACGCACCTGTGTAGTTCACAGAAACTTGTGTTGGCAGAGAGTATCCAAGTCGCCTGCATAAGGAAGTAGCTGCTGGAATAATTTCTGCTGTAGCCTTTAGCATGTTCAACAACTGGGTGGCCGAGTGTGCTGTATGCCACAGTTTTGTGGTGGCTATTCATGTGAGTAGACAGTTGGTTACTTGTTATGCTCACATAGAATGCTGCACAGTAATTGCAGCATAGCTGACAGTAACATAGCTGCTGCCACAATGACCCTGCTTTACTTGGATAGGAAACTCCTGTGACTTGACTGTGGTAGCAGGTGGGTGCTGAGATAGGTCTTGCACGTGGGACGACCACAAATGAATGACCCATGGGGTGCCATCCTACTCCAAATCCTGCAGCCCATAGATCATTCCTTTGTGGGTAGCCCAGTTGCAGGACCTGCCCCTTAAATCCACCCACCACCTCCTACCGCAATCCAGTTACGGTCATTTTGTACCCATTAAAAGGCAGGACCAAATATGAAATCAGCCATCTTATATATCAGCTATGCTGCAACTACTGTACATCATTCTATCTGGGCATGACAAATTACCATAATATGCAAAAAACTGGTGATTTCTCAAACTGGGGAACAATCAAGAATGGGGTGCCGCAAGGTTCGGTCTTGGGTCCTCTGCTGTTCTTAATATATATTAATGATCTGCCATTCTATGTTCGCGAAGATGCAAAGCTGGTACTTATGGCGATGATACAAGTATAGCTATCACACCCGACAGACAAGAATTAACTGGTGAAATTGTAAACGATGTTTTTCAGAAAATCATTAACTGGTTCTCTACAAATGGGCTCTCATTAACCTTTGACAAAACACAGTATATACAGTTCTACACAGTAAATGGAATGACCCCATTAATAAATATAGACTTCGATCAGAAATCGGTAGCTAAGGTAGAATATTCAAAATTTCTAGGTGTATGCATTGATGAGGGGTTGAACTGGAAAAAACACACTGAGGATCTGCTGAAACGTTTGAGTTCAGCTACTTATGCTATTAGGGTCATTGCAAATTTTGGTGATAAACATCTGAGTAAATTAGCTTACCATGCCTATTTTTATTCTCTACTTTCGTATGGCATCATTTTCTGGGGTAACTCATCATTTAGTAAAAGAGTGTTCATTGCACAAAAGCGCATAGTCAGAGTAATTGCTGGAGCTCATCCAAGATCATCCTGCAGACACTTATTTAAAGAGCTAGAAATCTTCACTGTAGCCTCACAATATATATATTCCTTATGAAATTTGTTATTAACAATCCGAACGAAATCAAAAGTAATAGCAGTGTACATAGCTACAACACCAGGAGAAAGGATGTTATTCACTACTCAACGTTAAATCTAACTTTGGCTCAAAAGGGGGTAAATTATGCAGCCACAAAAGTCTTTGGTCACTTACCTAATAGCATCAAAAGTCTGACAGATAGCCATATAGCATTTAAGTGGAAATTAAAAGAATTTCTTAATGGCAACTCCTTGTACTCATTAGATGAATTTTTGGATATAGTAAGTGGGTAATTCCCCCCCCCCCCCCCCCCCACCCAAATTATATATATTAAAAACAAAGATTCCAAGACTTACCAAGCGGGAAAGCGCCGGCAGACAGGCACATGAACAAAACACACAAACACACACACAGAATTACGAGCTTTCGCAACTGGCAGTTGCTTCGTCAGGAAGGAAGGAAGGAGAGGGAAAAATGAAAGGATGTGGGTTTTAAGGGAGAGGGTAAGGAGTCATTCCAATCCCGGGAGCGGAAAGACTTCCCTTAGGGGAAAAAAAAAAAAAAAAAAAAAAAAGGACAGGTGTACACTCGCACACACACACACACACACACATATCCATCCGCACATACACAGACACAAGCAGACATATTTAAGGCCTTAAATATGTCTGCTTGTGTCTGTGTATGTGCGGATGGATATGTGTGTGTGTGTGCGAGTGTACACCTGTCCTTTTTTTCCCCTAAGGGAAGTCTTTCCGCTCCCGGGATTGGAATGACTCCTTACCCTCTCCCTTAAAACCCACATCCTTTCATTTTTCCCTCTCCTTCCCTCTTTCCTGACGAAGCAACTGCCAGTTGCGAAAGCTCGTAATTCTGTGTGTGTGTTTGTGTGTTTTGTTCATGTGCCTGTCTGCCGGCGCTTTCCCGCTTGGTAAGTCTTGGAATCTTTGTTTTTAATATATTTTTCCCATGTGGAAGTTTCTTTCTGTTATATATATATATATATATATATTACAAGATGATATACATACATAAAAAAACACCTTTTAGAATACTATATACTAACCTCAAGGTAAGCAGAAATAGTCATAAATATCTGTTCTCCATATGAGGTAACCCTATTCAACAGAGGAGAATTGTGCAGAGAGCTGTCCCATGCTGCTTCGAACCTGAACATGGAACGGTCATCTCCAGGAATTTCCACATATTCTCCAGGGAAGAGGCCCAAAGACAGTACGGAGTTATCATTATCTTCCTCTTCCGGTTCAGGTGTATTTCTTATCCGACCTGTGTACAGAACAGTGGACTTAACACCTTTAAAAATTCACATCAAATCAACACATTTATACTGATATTTGTTCTCATTTTCAGGTATTACACACACACACACACACACACACACACACACACACACACCTGCCAGAAGGAACAGTTTTGGCATTTATCTGAACAATGCATGGAAACAGGAAAATTAAGTCATGATACCCAAATTGGCATCTGAAGCTCATGACACCTGGATACACGAGACAAATAACTGTAAGCATTATACGTTCTGTATTCCACAACACAATCCATGAAATGCGCTTCAAATCCACAGCACACATATTGTTTCTCATACAAATACTGCTGAGAAAGATTTCTGCAAATTATCCTATTGAAAAGAAGTGACATTGGCAAGATACAATAAACATCAGCAATCAGATGCCCACTGTTCATAGGACAAACTATCTTCAGGAGTAGTTAATAATAGCAAGACATCATCATCATCATCAAATAACCATAAACTGAATCAATGAAGGTAGTATGGATTACATAAAGAAATATACGATACAATTATACCTGCGCCCACAGTCAGAAAGTTATGAAGCTGGAAATGAACTGCTGAGGTTCTAGTTATTGTGTGCTAAAGCACAAACTGTCAGGCTGTCCCAACGACAGTCATCTGCTTCGCTATATTAATCTGGCTTCTCCAGTACTTACCAACTACTGATAAACATGTTCCATTCACTTCCTATGGAGAACACATTAAGACACTATTTGTGGAGATGTGGTTCATGAACCCACTTATTACACACAAGACCATGGGCATCACCACCAGGAGGGCACAGGGAAGGACGGGGTGGTGTCGATGCAAACCACCCCTCATATGTTTTGAAAAGCAATTTTAATTTGATGAGTCTTAGTTGACAAAAAATGACACCACTGAACGAATATATCCAAGCTAAACTAATTACACATACTAAAAGTTCATATACAGTAAGAATTAATGGTTAGCAGGATTTACTAATGTGCCAGTAAATCGAATTCACTTACATTATTCACTATAAAGACAGAACTACAAGTTTTAATGAATGAGTTGGTACTAAAATGAGTGATGAAGGACTAGCATATGTAACCATGAATCTGTTTGGTTTGCTGCAAGTTCAAAGGGGAGGGGAGGGCGGGGGGGGGGGGGGGGGGGGGGTGACCAAGAGGCAAGAACAATCAAATGCCATGCAACAGTCCAGTGTTGGTATAATAATAACGCTATAGATAGCACATGTGTCAGGAGGCATTGCTATAAAGAGAGTTCAAGTCAACTAATACATAAACACTACTGGCCATTAAAATTGCTACACCATGAAGATGATGTGCTACAGATGCGAAATTTAACCGACAGGAAGGAGATGCTGTGATATGCAAATGATTATCTTTTCAGAGCATTTACACAAGGTTGGCGCCTGTGGTGACACCTACAATGTGCTGACATGAGGAAAGTTTCCAACCGATTTCTCATACACGAACAGCAGTTGACCGGCATTCCCTGGTGAAATGTTGTCGTGATGCCTCGTGTAAGGAGGAGATGTGCGTACCATCAAGTTTCTGACTTTGATAAAGGTCGGATTGTAGCCTATCGCGATTGCAGTTTATCGTATCGCAACATTGCTGCTCGCGTTGGTCAAGATCCAATGACTGTTAGCAGAATATGAAATCGGGTTCAGGAGGGTAATACGGAATGCCATGTAGGATCCCAGCGGCCTCGTATAACTAGCAGTCGAGATGACAGACATTTTAATCCGCATGACTGTAACGGATCATGTAGCCACGTCTTGATCCCTGAGTGAACAGATAGGGATGTTTGCAAGACAACAACCATCTGCACAAACAGTTCGATGACGTTTGCAGCAGCATGGACTATCAGCTCGGAGACCATGGCTGTGGTTACCCTTGACGCTGCATCACAGACAGGAGCGCCTGTGATGGTGTACTCAACGACGAACCTGGGTGCATGAATGGCAAAACGTCATTTTTTCGGATGAATCCAGGTTCTGTTTACAGCATCATGATGGTTGCATCCGTATTTGGCAACATGGCGGTGAATGCACATTGGAAGCTTGTATTCGTCATCGCCATACTGGCGTATCACTGGGCATGACGGTATGGGGTGCCATTAGTTACATGTCTCGGTCTCCTCTTGTTCGCATTGACAGCACTTTGGACAGTGGACGTTACATTTCAGAAGTGTGGCTCTACCCTTCATTTGATCCCTGCAAAACCCTCCTACATTTCAGCAAGATAATGCACGACCGCATGTTGCAGGTCCTGTACGGGGCTTTCTGAATACAGAAAATGTTCGACTGCTGCCCTGGCCAGCATATTCTCCAAATCTCTCACCAAGTGAAAACGTCTGGTCAATGGTGACCAAGCAACTGGCTTGTCACAATACGCCAGTCACTACTCTTGATGAACTGTGGTATCATGTTCAAGCTGCATGGGCAGCTGTACCTGTACATGCCATCCAAGCTCTGTTTGACTAAATGCCCAGGCATATCAAGGCCGTTATTATGGACAGAGTTGGTTGTTCAAGGTACTGATTTCTCAGGATCTATGTACCCAAATTGCGTGAAAATTTAATCACATGTCAGTTCTAGTATAATATATTTGTCCAATGAATACCCGTTTGTCATCTGCATTAAATGGCCAGTAGTGTGTGTGTGTGTGTGTGTGTGTGTGTGTGTGTGTGTGTGTCTATATAAAAACAAAGATGATGTGACTTACCAAATGAAAGCGCTGGCAGGTTGATAGATACACAAACAAACACAAGGATACACACAAAATTCAAGCTTTCGCAACCAACGTTTGCTTCATCAGGAAAGAGTGAAGGAGAGCGAAAGACGAAAGGATGTGGGTTTTAAGGGAGAGAGTAATGAGTCATTCCAATCCCGGGAGCGGAAAGACTTACCTTAGGGGGAAAAAAGGACAGGTTGCGAAAGCTTGAATTGTGTGTGTATCCTTGTGTATCTATCAACCTGCCAGTGCTTTCGTTTGATAAGTCACATCATCTTTGTTTTTAGATATATTTTCCCCATTAAAAACAAAGATGCCATGACTTACCAAGTGGGAAAGTGCCGGTAGATAGGCAAATAAAAAAACACACAAACACACACACAAAATTTCAAGCTTTCGCAACTGGCGGTTGCTTCATCAGGAAAGAGGGAATGAGAGGGAAAGATGAAAGGATGTAGGTTTTAAGGGAGAGGGTAATGGAATGACTCCTTAAAACCCACATCCTTTCATCTTTCCCTCTCCTTCCCTCTTTCCTGACGAAGCAACCGCTGGTTGCGAAAGCTCGAAATTTTGTGTGTGTGTATGTGTGTTTTTTTATTGTGCCTATCTACCGGCGCTTTCCCGCTTGGTAAGTCTTGGAATCTTTGTTTTTAATATATTTTTCCCATGTGGAAGTTTCTTTCTATTTTATTTACATCATATATTAGTCCATAGGAATTTATCAGTTTTTTTAACTGATCTAAATATAGCCTAAATTCTTCCCTACATTAGGGGCTTACAATAAGCTAGCAATTTAGCCAACATGGCTTCATCTGCATCACTCAGGCAAAGAAACCTATGCAATGTGAATTTTTGGATATGTTCTTGTCCAGCAATAAATTTCCAGTATTGTACATGTCTGAGAAGTATAGGCCTGTACTTTAAACTACCAAATACACTGATTTGTTTTTGCTGACAGATTGGCAGATTATTTTTATTTTCTTAAACCAGTTTTAATAAACATATTAATAGAGTATTTAAAAATGGTCTGCATGTGTTACTTTTATATTTCAAGTGTTGCTGAAATATGTGGTCTAAGGCATCCAGAATGCTACAAAGTGGTTTCAGGTCCTAATTTTTTCAACTTGTTTTCAAGTGACGTCCCATTGAGACCCTCTTGAGATCTATGCCCTCTCTACTGTCCCCCCCCCCCATTCCCAATCATTTAGTGCTGGTGACACCCATGCACAAGACAGTACATAAAACTGGGTCTACATTGACAGATTTGTTTTCAATGGAAAAATCCATGGCTTATCTGCGCTCATAAAGGAAACATCTCTCACCATTTTTTTCCAAGTATAATGAACTAATTATATTTTTCAGTTGTGTTGTTGAGTCATTCTACTACCACAGCTAGGGACCAAAGACTCATGCAGGTTGCAACTGTGGCACCAAATCAAAATTTTGTACACTACTACTAAGACATACACTGCTATTATTATAATAATAATTATTGTTGTTGTTATTGTTTAGGGAAAAAGATCAGTTACTTATTATAGTAGGAAGAGTGGGAAAATGCCTGGCTAGCAACTCATAGTATAATATTAAAGGTGACATGGAAGAAATAGAGCAGCAACAGCAGACACTAATGTGGGATTTGTGGAGATTTTGCAAAGGCATGTCCATTCCTGCATTAACATAGCTGTCAGCCATGTCAACAATGAGCTGAGAGGATTCTTTTGACTGAAACCAAGTCTCATATATGTGCTACACCTGTTGTAGCAATTGAGAGGTGAGAATGTTAAAATTGTGGCCTGCAGTTGATTAGAAGAGAGAAGGACTGATCATTTGAGAAGCCTGCAGAACATGTAAGGTTATTCCTGGAGACTGAAGGGAACATGTTTCAGGTTTGAGTCAGGTTATAGACAGATAGTATCGAATAAAATTATGACACAACAGGACCATAATATATGTAACAGTTTCCACAAATGCAAAATTAGTTTGTTTCATCAGAACATTAGGGGACTGAAAAACAAGATAGAGGAGCTTCTTATATCTCTAGAAAATGTGGAAATTTCTGAAGTGACAGATGTTATCAGCATCTAATTCATTATTAGTACACCAAACAGCTTTCTCTGATGTGGAAAACTGGTTAAAGGCTTGTAGTTTTTCTTGTTCCCACTCTGCTTTCGAAATGTAGGACTGGTAACTGCCATTTTCTGTGTCTAGAGTGTATTTTTGTAAGAGCTGCCAACTTTATCAGTTTTTTCTGTTTAGTAGCCACCCTGGTCCTGTTATCGTGCTTTCTTTGTGCTGTTGTTGTTCTATCATTGTGTGTGCTTGTTTTGTGTGGTGTTTTATTGTGTTGTTGTCTGTAACTATATATGCATTGTGTTTGTTGACTGTATTTGTTATTTAATTTTCTTTGCATAATTTTATGGCTATGTTATTATTGTACCCATTGTTTGTTGTTATTTGTATGTAGACGTCTAACTGTTTCTGTTAGATTTCTGTGCTAAATGGTACCATGTTGAGTGTCTAAGCACGTATCAGATGTTTCACTCAGTGTGGGTGATTTGAAGTCTGATGTATGATTGTCTCAATGTTGCAGGTTCACAGTAAAATCACAGCTGTCAGTAAAATCAAAGCTATCCTGTTTTCTTTTTTAATGGTTGTACCTAAGAAGTTTATTAGGTTTTTTTAATGACTGCATCTATTAAATTTATTTGGTTGTTAGTTTTCATTGTGAATATTATCTTTTTGTGTATAGCAGTATTTATTTGGGCCGACTTCAGCTACACATTACAAAAATGAAACTGAAAATATCTTCTGAAATAACAGAGAAAATAGACTTTGTGTCTTCTAAAAGGGATACTCTGAAAATCCTGTAAGTGACTTGTTCCACATCGTATCAATAAAATAACAATTTAAAAATTCTGTGGACCAAGTAACTAACTGACTAACTACAAGAAAACATCACATTAGTGCAATAGTTAAGGCACTGACCTCGTGTTAACAAATGGTGGGGGGGATTCAAATCTACAACCAGCAATCCAAATTGAAGCTTCCAATGGGTAACCTGAATCGATTACAGCAAATGTTGAGATGGTTTCTTTACAAAATCAAACTATATGTTTTGTTTCCCATAGATACCCCATCTGTGTCTGTGCTCTGTCTGTAATGATTGTATAACTGGCAGGATGCAAAACCCAAAATTTCATCCCTTCCCCTTATGAAAAAATGAACTTTCAAACAACACACAACATTCATGGAAATTCCTGGGTGGAACTCTGCCCAACATAAAGGAAAGGCAACCACTCACCAATAACTTACTGATTTGTGCCACTTGGAAACATTCAACAGATTATAGTATTTACTTTAGTTTTCAAGCTCTTGCTCTTTCTCTATTAAAACTACAGACATTCAAATTCACACACAAAATCACACAGATGTCCAAATACTCACTGCTGCAGCTACAGTTTAGACTCAAACTTCTAAACAACTTAGGAAATAATTTAAAAATTAATTTCCATGTCCATTGTTTTTTCCATGTACATACAGTCCTTGCTTATTTCTTTGAGATACTAAAATTTTGTTAAATAAAGCAAAGAATTTTTTAAAAAGTCTATCAAAAGCTGTGCCTAATTGATACTACCCAACAAATTAAGACACTGTGTTAAACTATAAGTTGAATCATGAGCCTCATTTTTCTCTCATCAGCTGTGCTATCTAGGCCCACTTTAGTTTTTCAGTCACCAATAAACTACCGCCCTACTTTCCAATCTCCAGTGTTCGCAAAAGAAAAAAGCACAGTTTTGGTTTGTATCTCAGACCAGCTTACAGTATCAAATTAAAATGAAGTTGCATTGCAGAATGCAGATTAATTCTATGATTAATTTTTAGTGATTACTTGAACGCTTTATTTTTTTTAAATTTCTGCACAATTTGTAGCAAACTAATAATGTATCCATTCAGCTTCAAGTCTGACAGTACTTTGTCTATGATACAATCCTTACCATTGAATGTTATCATGCTTGTATACATTCAGTTCTGACTTCCTCCATGACTCTACACATAGTTATTGTTTCATTTTACATGTCGTGACTGTGGATCTAATTACTGTTCATTTCGGGGATAAATGCAGTGACAAACATCCTTCAATACCATTCTCAATATGGGCATGTGAGTTGTTATTCCTGTGTGTTAAGAAGCAAAGTACAGAGCTGTCTATAACTTTTAGTTTTTGAAAATTGTAAGGTCTAGTATGCTCCACTGCATCTGAAATGAAGGTGTGTACCTGGCAGTATAACAATACCCTGTGGGATCTCTTTCCAGAAATAAAATTGAATGTTTCCTTCAAATAAATATTTTCCATCATCTCTAATCATGTAAACCACTCAAGTATCATTTGACTTTAAATGTTACCTGAAATGGCCACTTACAAATAGTGAAATACAGTATTGAAATATAAGACTTATCCAGAAAGCAATTTTCTACAGATTGTTAAAGAGAAGAAAACATCCACTGGGGTACTGCATATGGTAGTTATCGAGTTACTGCTTAAAACATTCACCACTGGGATTGAAACGCTTTTAGGACCATTGCACAATCTCTCTATTCTCCCATCATAGTACTTTGTTGTCAAGGGTAAGAACCAGTCTGTGGCATATGTCCATATCTTGTCACTGCTGTGCAAGGGCATACCCAACAAGGGACAGGGGAGAGCAGCTATTTACTCACCAAGATCCTATCAAATAGCTTATTGTAATCTGTGCGTACTATTAATTAAGAACCCCCAGCCTGTTTTCCTGGCTGCATGTGGATGTGAATTTCAGGAACTACTGTAGGGATTTTGATACGGTTTTCACAAATAGACTGGTTCAAGAGGAAGATGTCTACACATATTTTACTACCACTATGTGGACAAGTTGTCCAGCTAGAGATAACTGCAGAACAATCTATGCTACTTCCATGCGTTTGGCTATGTGTTGAGGTTCCATATTCTTTGGTACCCAACTATCATACAATGTCTGGAACAAAAAGAGCTTGGACTGATAAGGCAGTGAATAAGAAGGTTATCTGAAGAATTGGTGAAGAAATGAGTGGGAAGACAGAGATTGGGATGAAATTAACAAATAATTGAGGATGGCACATGCAAGTGCTACTCTGAGATAGAGAGATAAAGAGGTGAATTCATGGTGATCCACATCAAACCAGTCGGAAGAAAGATTTGGGGGGGGGGGGGGGGTGAGAGAGGGGGAGAGAGAGAGAGAGAGAGAGAGAGAGAGAGAGAGAGAGAGAGAGAGAGAGAGAGAGAGAGAGAGAGAGAGCTTTGTGTAATTTTTTTAAAGAAGTCTTGTTGTATTTGCTCAACTCTGTAATCATAAAGCATACCAAACAAAGGCCCCCTGAAAACATACATTTCTTCAGGGCCAAATAAGAGCCCACTGGTCTGAATACACTATATCAGTTTTATCTCAACGGCAAAAACAGAAGGCAATGGTCACTCAGCTATAGACAATAATATCTAAAGTATGAAAAGGAAGGTTTATGTGAACTGTGCAAGTAGAATCAAGATGAAGTAACCTTTAAATGCAAGAAAAATAAATAGGAGATGATACATTTGGCAATGGTTCTTACAAGCAAATAACATGAAGTTCTAAACATAAGTAAATTATGTTGGAATTTTCAAACAATTCTCGAGGTGATAACAAATTTCAGGGTTCACTGCAACATCAAAAAATTAGATCTGCTATTTCAGCAAGCATGCACGATAAACATTAAATATCTAACAACATTACTGAAGCTTCAATAAATAAACTGCAGAAATCAGATTGTAGGTATCTAATGCAACAGCTAAATTAATTTTTTGCTAATCTTGTAATTGAAGTGTTATGCAATTCTCATTCCTTATCTGCTGTGTAATATTTTGCATTCTTCCTATTTATCTACAACTAACAATATTTCAATTTATAATTAAATAGTTAACTGCAGAAGATAAAAATGCTAGCCTTACAAACATTACTATTCCAAAGTGTAATAAGGCAGAGAAAATGCAGTATGGCAAAATAAATCAGCACTAATGGTTAAGTGTTGTCACTAAAAATATGATGTTAATGTGCTGTGTGCAGATGGGAGAGTTGGGTGCAAGACACTGGAATGCCTGATATACTTGTGATGAAAAAGACATTGTGGTCACAGTTGTTGTTAGCCATTCTGTAACTTGGCATGGGCTGCACCTGCAATGAGCATAGGTAACTGCTCATTTGTCTGAGGGGAAGGTACAACCTGACAGAGATAGATATGCACACGAGTGGAGGTACACTGACAACTGCAAGGCTGAGAGTGTGAATTGCAACTTCATCAAACTAACAATTCTGGTAATGCACTGCCTCTGAACTGTTTGCAGGACAGTAATTAGATTTTCATTGTAAATTTGGGCACTCGTTTCGAAAGATAATTTATGATAGTTTACAAAACTAAAACTTGTATTCAAGCAGAGTTATTTACCGATTTCAACCAATAATTCCTCTGCACTGGTGAATTATTTTGACATTAAGAACTCCTAGAAAAGTATGCAAGATACAATAGTAAAAGTTGTGAAATTGGTTAAGATATTTTGCACTTAGCAGTCAATTAGGGGGGACTGTAACTGCATCATTGCACTGTTGCTGCTCATTATTTAAATATTTGCCTTCACATTTATTATATGTGTGTGATTGTGAATGATATTAGGCTGTGATGACATGAGTGAATGAGTCTTGTTTCATTACTGTTGTCAATTTTGTTTCTTGGAATAGGTGTGCAAATCCAAGTGAAATCAACAGTGTAGTTTAGATATGCAGCAATGCGGCCAGTGTTGACAATTAAATTAAGTGTGTTGTGCATCCTTGTCATTAAAAGTTTTAATTGCACTATCACTGGTAAGTTGGTATCATTTTTGTAAGGTATAAGTTTACATATACAAGGGTTGGAACTTTAATAGTGCCAACTATTTATTTACAGGTCATACAAAATAGATACGGGTTTCAAAGTTTTACTGACCTTCAAGGTAGTCACTAGCATTGCGTACAACCTGTTGCCAGTGATGTGGAAGTCATAGGATACTCAACAATGCCAGTTGTGTTGACAGTTCGAGCGGCGTGATCTATTGCCTGACAAATTTGTAGCAGTACTGAAGCAAATGCCGCGAAGTGTTTCCTTCAGTTTATAAACCGAGTTGAACTGATGAGGGCTTAAGTCAGGGGAGTGCACTAGGTGGCCTAGCACTTAGCAGCCCCATCAGTCAAACAAATCAGTAACAGCTTGCACTGTACATGCTTGAGAATTGTCCTGCAAAATGATGGTCAGGTCCTGCAGAAAGTGACATCACTGCGGTCTCTATGCTGTTCATTTTTGGAACACAACCTATGACCAGCTTAGAGACGCTTTTTGCAGGACCTGACCATCATTTTCCAGGACAATGCTCAAGCTCATAGAGTGCAGGCTGTTACTGATATGTTTGACTGATGGGGCTGCTAAGTGCTATACTACCTACTGCACTACCCTGACTTAAGCCCTCATGAGTTCAACTCGATTTATAAACTGAAGGAAACACTTCATGGTATTTGATTCAGAACTGCTACAAATTCGTCAACAATAACCATGCAGCTTGAACTGTAAACATAATGACACTGCTAAGAGTATACTACGAGTTCCACATCACTGGCAACGAGTTATACACCATGCTGGTGATTATTTTCAAGGTCAGTAAAACTTTGAAACACGTATCTATTTTGTATGAGCTGTAAATAAATAGTTGCCACTATTAAAGTTCAACCCTCTTAGATTGATTTCGTATGTAATTATGACTGTAACATGTTAGTTAATCCTACATGTGAGTAATCCAGTTGACAACTATTAGAAATGGTAGGCCTTTCAAGCAGTAATACTGATATTGAAGTGTGACAGTGTTGAGCAGAAATATATTCTTTTTAAACTGAAATTGTTGCAAAAGTTCCCTATAGTCTTATTCCAGAACTGTTTCGATAATAATTCTATAGTTACTTTTTCTGTTATGTGGGAAAGCAACTTTTAATCTAGCAAAGTTGGTTTACAGTATACATTTCAGAATGAGCCTTTTCGTTGCAAGTGCTGCATGTTGCCTTGTGATTGATTTGACTGTACAAATCGCCAAATACTCTTCCAAACACAACATTGGACAGGTATTATCGTTAAAGGGTAACTTACCAACAACTAGTTCTCTAACTTCCTTCCATCGAAGTTCAGCAGCATGCTCATGTACAATAGTAATGCGAATACGGCGCTGGATACCTTGGTGGAGTAAGAACAGACCACGGCAAGGGAGATCATCACTATGATCCACAACTGCTGGCACGTACTCACCATTAGGTGCTGTAACCAGAACCAGAAATTTCAGAGATTTTGAAACTGAACAAGTATAACACAAACTGGACTGTATCAGTACAAGTATATTTATTATAACTAATTTAGTCATACGAACATATATAAGTAACAATATTTACCTAATTCACAAATTTCAAACCAAACAAGAACATCATACTTGGCATGTACGTGACTAGTACAAGGTGATGGTAATACTCCAAATTTTGGCGACCGTACAGGCTGACTAATTGGTATTGATGGTGGAAGCATACGCTTTGGTGGCTGTCGAACACTGCAAAATAAATTTTATTGATGTACTAGCAATTCTACTAATTATGAATTTATTATACATTTGACAAGTGAAAGTACTTACAACTGTCCACCATCCTGCTTTGCATCTCTATGAAGTGGGTGCTTCTGATAGTGGCCAAAAACTTCAAATACAATAGGCTGTGTCTTTAAGTATTCTATAAATGATTTTGTTACTGTAACTGTTATCTGAAAAAGGTTGTAATCATGTAAAAAAAGTATCATAAAACTTATAATATCATTCAACAATATGAGTATAACATTGTAACTATTTATGCAAAATTTCATATTAAGAAATATTAATATTATTATTTGAGTGTAGTGATGAATTCTATTTTAGATACTTATGTCAAATGACTTATAAAGAATCTTAATCTGAATACCACATGTCAAATAATAACATTAACCCAATAACATCAGCACTGAAGAGAAAAAAAAAACATGGCTGTATTCATATAAAGAGTCAAAAAATGCAGAGAGAAATAAGAGGTACTTAAAAAACACCAAATTAGAAGCAGAATAATGAAAAAAGTTCACATGTAAATTTTTTTCTCATTTAATATTCCTACATAAATGAACAATTCTCAGCCTGTTATGAAAAAAATGAAATACAATATTACTGAACGTTCAAAAGATAATTAAAATATTTTACTAACATTTTGGACATGAAAGAATCCAATGGGCCATCCATTTCCAACATTCTTAACAGGCTCTGTAGAAAATGCTTCATCATGTCGATGCAGAAAGCTGTATATAATCAAAGAAAAAAAAGAAGGTTCAATACAATACAATACAATACAATGAAAAACATTCAGGAATATTAGATAATAAGGCACAAAATGACCATCAAAAGAAACAACAGTAAAAATGTAAATTTGCACTTTTTAGAAATAAAGATATATACCCTTCAAGAATATGAGGGCAGTTCAGAAAGTAGCCATAGTTCTACAGTCGTGTGGCACTAGTATTTGTGCGCAGAGTGCTGAAACTGTCATATTTGCATGTTCTCTGATTCAATAAGCGTCCAGATGTGAATGTGTGAACCTAATTCATTCACGATTTTGCTTGTTGTCACCCCAAAACATGAGTACTGTAATAAAAAATCCTGCAAAATTTGAAGTGTGAGCAGTAGTAGGAGTTCTTTCAGTGTAAAACATTTCAGCAGCAGACATTCATTGTCAACCGTGTACTGTGTATGGTCCAAACATTATGAATTGAGGTATTCTGCAGCATTGGTCTGATTTTTTAAAAGTGGTAGAAAAAGCATTCATTATGAAGAAAGGAATGGTAGGCCTTCTGGGCCTCAAGCAATTCAAATGGGATTTTTTTTATTATCCCCCATACAGCCCACAATTTGTGCCATGTGATTTTCATATGTTTGCTCTCACGAAGAAGTGGCTTACATCACAGTGCTTCAACAATAATGAACTTCCAAATGCCTGAAAAATTGGCTATACGCCCAGTTGGTAGCAATTTATGGAGGAGGCATTTGGAAATTATTGAAACACTATGACAAATGCTTAAATTTAAATGCTGATTATGTTGAAAAAGAGCACAAATCTACATTTTCCAGGTGTATGTAATGTTTTTTTATGCAAGTTTTTTGTTTACAGCCAAACAGAGGTTACTTCCTGAACAACCCTTATATTTTACTAAATCATTAGTCCAATAAATGACAAGCAGCAGTATTATTTCCTTTTCAATAATAACTAAATGTTATAATTTTGAAGAGTAATTTCTTTATAAGTTTTAAAGTTTGTAATAAATTTACTTATGTTGATGTACTGGATGGTTCTGAGTTTCTACAATTCCAATGACTCTCAAAAAATATACCCGAAAAGGATTCTTACTCACTACTAGTACTATTATCATTACTGTCAGCAACACAATCACAACCACCACCACCATGATCCAATGCTGCTGCTGCTGCATATTATTTGATTAGGTGCTGCTAATATTATCTAGAGAAAACTGTTATATA
Source organism: Schistocerca gregaria (assembly GCF_023897955.1). NCBI lineage: Eukaryota > Metazoa > Arthropoda > Insecta > Orthoptera > Acrididae > Schistocerca > Schistocerca gregaria. Next base: position 757,501,798 of record NC_064921.1, read on the forward strand.
AATGTTACATAATTTTCTGTTATCTTTGTGGGCTTTTTCATTTCTCATCATTCAGATGGAACTCTTAAGAAAAATGAATGAGTTGATCTAACAGTACATAAACACCAGAAAACACAACATTTCTGAAACTACTCTCCATTATTTAAGGAGGAGGACCCATGTTCATCACATCCTAAATTTCTGCATAATAAAAGTTAGTTCTGGTGAAAGAGAACAGGCACTTTCATTTACAATAACATAAGGAACTGATAGACTGCTGCTATGGTAAAGATAATGTGGTGACAGGCAGCAATGAAAAGACACGTTACGCAATTAGCTTTTGACCAAGCTTTCTTCAGAAAAGGAAACAAACAGACATAGATGGCATACAACTGTCATATAGAATGGGAGCAGCAATCTGGAGGCATGGGGGTGGAGGAGGGGGAGGGGGGGGGGGGCGGAATCTACAGCGTATGGGGGTACAATAAGGAGAGAGAAAGCAATGTCTAGCAGAGCATGCAGTGACTAGACTAAGAACAGGTGCAGCGTTGGGAGGCTGTGAGGTAGGGATTGGGGACGGGGGACGAAGGAGAGGAGTGGGAAGGGGAAGAAGGGCAGGTGCATTGGCAGAGAGTAGCACACAAAGAGGGTTGGGGGATGAGAATAGGAAGAATGTGATAGGACAGTGGGGGCAGAAACTGTTGGGTGAAGTGTGTGGGGACAGTAGGTTACTGTAGGTTGAGATTGGTATCATTTCAGGAGTGGAGAGAGCATTATAAGGATAACTCCTCTCTACGCAGTTCAGAAGAGCTGATGGTAGAGGGGAGGATCCAGATGGCCCGGGTTGTGAAGCAGCCACTGAAATCAAACACGTTATAATGAGTTTGGTGGCATGGGCATCCTCCTCAGCAAGCACAGAAATATTTGTTTTGTAAATAAAAACCAACATTTCCTGCTGCACTATATTTTATTTTTCCTAGACATGTTTCACCTTTTTCACTTTAAGGCATCATCAGTGGGATGAACTCTCTCACTGACGATGCCTTTAAGTGAAAATGGCATAATGCGTCTGGGAGAAATACAATACAGCACAGCAAAGAAAAGGTGGTTTTTATTTACAAAACAAACAAACATGTTCTGTTCAGCTGCTTGTTGTGCTATGGGGCGGTCTACTTTGGTTTTGGCCACAGTCTGATGGCAGCTATTCATCCTGGTGGCCAGCTGGTTCGTAGCCATACAAATATACAATGCAATTTAATAATTGCAGCAGAGCTGGTATATGACATGGCTGCTTTCACACACGTGGCCAGGCTTCTGATGCAGTACGATAATCCTGTGACTGGACTGGGATACCGTATTTACTCGAATCTAAGCCGCACTTTTTTTAAGTTTTTGTAATCAAAAAACCACCTGCGGCTTAAAATCGAGTGCAAAGCAAGCGGAAGTTCTGAAAAATGTTGGTAGGTGCCGCCACAACTAACTTCTGCTGTCGAATATACGTAGCGCTACACACCCATGCTTTGTAGGCACAAAGATAAGTACTGGCGCCAAAACCTCTGCGTCAGTAAATAAATTAAAAAAAAAAAAAAAAAAAAAAAGTGGAAGACGAGTTTCAATCACTGCATTTTCATACATTATCCAACGAAGTAAATACAAATTCCGTATTGTTCATCTTCGAATGTAGCAGAATTTCAATACACTATGAAAAGCCGACTGGCAAGACTGTTTGGGATGTTTGTCAACCTAATGTGGCCAACTCTACGTTCTGAATTTTTTCCTGCCTGTGAGAAGAGATTGTTGCTAATAGGAACCTGATGAAATGTGAATCACATGCAGTATTTTCTGCACCATAAGAATAATACGAATATAAACATTTTGCCATGTATTCTTTCGTGTTTGCTGCTATCTCATTTAAATCCTGTCTGCCTAATAAACTACAAAATTAGAGTGGCACAACAGTAAATGTGGAAAAATATACCTATTGTGTCATGTTTATATACATATTATTCTTATGCGTAATAGTGATACAGTCAGAAATGAAGCACGGCAACTGTGCAGAATTTGATGTACTAAAGAAGCGGCCACAAAGATTTTCAAACGGAGAAAAATTTTCGCCTAACTCTCATTCAGAACATGTTCTATCATATGCAGTCTATTATTTGATTCTTGTTGATCATTATCAAAGAAAGCAGCAGTGTAAGCAACAACAAATAGCAGTCTCATGCCATAGTTTTGCTAACGAGATGATTCCTCTTTTTTTTAAAAAAAAAAATATATATATATATATTATTATTATTAATTGTAAGCAGCAGTAACGCGCACAAAAGCAAGCCATGCCACGAGCGGCGACAGGCCGTAAACACACACTATCAGAATGCGACAAACAATGCATGACACAGCACAGTAATGCATTTTCAGCTTAGAGTGACGTAAACACCTATAACAAAGAAAACGGCACTTAGGAGATCAAAGGAAAATAAGCAATCGAATCAGACCAGACAAAGCACATATAAATATGGACGCAGCGCCTGATGCATAGCAATGGCTACCTGGTAAAGCTTAACTGCTAAGCTTACGGGTCAAACCAAACTACTGCAGCTGTATCTTCATTCATTCGACCTAAATTGTGTCTCATATTACAATGCACCACTTTCAATTTGGAGATGCAGCCTAAAACTTTTCTCTCACCTTGAATTTCGAGTCTCAAATTTCAGGTGCGGCTTAGAGTCGGGAAATTTTTTTTCCCTTTATTTCGAATCTCATTTTTCAGGTGCAGCTTAGATTTGAGTGCGGCTTAGATTCGTGTAAATACGGTAGGCAATGATAGGTGGGTGGATTGGGCAAGTCTTGCACCTGTATCTTCCACAGGGATATGATCCCTGTAGCAAGGGTTTGGGATTGGTGGTGGCTCAGGGATGGACTAGGGATTTGTGGAGGTTGGGTGGGAAACAGAACACCACTTTAGGAGGCATGCGAAGAATCTTGGCTAGGATGCCCCTCTTTTCAAGGTATGATGACACGTAAGCAAAGCTCTGACGAAGGGTGTGGCAGTTTTTCCAGTCTGGATTGGTATTGGGTGATGAAGGGGGCACTACTTTGTAGCTGATTCTGGGGTGGTGGTATAACTGGGAGTGTGTGAGACTATGTCTCGGGGATAGGGCTTGCCTGTGAAGGTCTTTGTGAGACACTCAGCTAATGAGCATGGGAGCTCTTGTCACTGCAGGTATGCTGTCCCCGGGTGGCCAGGCTGTACAGGAGGGATTTTTTGGTGTGAAAGGAATGACTGCTGTAGAAAGGCAAGTACTGTTCATGGTTGGTGGGTTATATGTGGACAAAGATATGGATGGAGCCATCAGAGAGGAGGAGATGGATGTCCAGGAAGGTGGTACACTGAGTTGACAAGGACCAGGTGCGGTATATGGGAGAGAAGGTACTGAGGCAATAAAGGGATGAGGATAGGGTGTCTTGGCCCTGAGTCCAGATCATGAAGATGTTCTCAATGAACCTGACCCAGAAAAGGGGTTTGTCTTTTAAGAAGGCTAGGAAGCTCGTTTTTAGATGGGCCATAAACAGTTTGGTATAGGAGGGTGTAATGTGGGTTCTCATGAGGCTGGGCTGTGGATTTGTTTATATATGTTCCATTCAAAGGAGAAGTTGTTGTGAGTTAGGATGAAGTTGGGAATGAGGCAGTGGTCTTGGAGTCCAAATCATGTTGTGAAAGGTAGTGTTTCATTTACTTTATAAAACTGCTTGAAATAATCTCTCTGTTTCCATATCAATCTTTTTACTTGTATATATCAGCACTGTTTATGGGATTCAAGTTTTTGTATTTAGTGTCTCTGTTAGAAATTATCCCCAATATTACTAACATTACTGGAATTCAGAACTGCCTCTTATTCACAGTGACATAATAAGTTTTGTGGATGATAGCTTCCAAGAACTATCTCTGGAAAGTCTGATATTAATGTACTGCTTGACCTGAAGAGCCACCAAAGTGTCACAGTCAATATACAAGGTCAAAATATCTCAATACAGGTAATTCATGTTTTACAATGCCACTGTTCTAATTAATATCAATTTATTGAAAAATTAATACAAATGCATTGATAACTTATGGAAAACTGTGTCCTGGAAAAATCCGTGTTCAGATTTGTAAGCTATGATTAAAATGACATCTTCTAATGTGTGTATAAACCACATTCTGTTTAGCTTTGATTTTGAAATTTTCATACTGATTTTAGTTTTTGTAATATTTTAGCCTCTCTCTTCTCATGACCAAACAGTTTAGTCAGTATATTACAAAACAAGATTTGCATGCAAAGAGAACTGCCAATCTACGATGGTCCCTAATTACAATTTTGATCCACTGTATGATACTGAAAATTGGCCTTTGGCATTACAGAATGCTGTGGAAATATTCGTTAGATTTATGAAACACTTTGTATTTCTGATGTAGGGCTTGCTTGATGTTACAGGAATGATGACACATGAAACTGATTTTGTGTAGAATCTCAGATCGATCACGTGAAGCCGAACTCGCATTTTTCTCACATGACTTACTTAAAGCTTCGGATAAAGGTAGTCAGGCAAATGCCATTTTTCTTGATTTGCAAAAAGCATTCGATTCCATATCAGATCTTTGTTTATTGTCAAAAGTATGAACACATGGGTATCAAACAAAGGATTTTCGGTGGGGAGAGACAGAACGTTACTTCGGATGAAAAATCATAGTTATATGTAAAAGTAACTTCGGGTGTGCCTCATGGAAATTTGTTGGGACCCTTGCTATTGTCTATGGTGAAGTACTGTCTGAAAGAAGGTGCATAAATATTCAGTCAGAACTTGACAAGATTTTAAAGTGGTGCAAAAATTGTCAATTTGTTTAATTGTTCAGATATGGTAAAATTGTGCACTCCACTTAACAAATAAATGTAGTATCCTATGACTATAATATCAATGGCACACAGTTGGAATTGGCCAACTCCCACAAATAACTGATGTCACATGTTATAAGGATATAAAATATAGGCTCAGTCATGGGTAAAGCAGCTGGTGGACTTTGGTTTATCGGTAGAATACTGGAAAAATGCAATTAGTCTACAAAGGAGATTGCTTACAAATCACTCATGTGACCCATTCTGGAATACTGCCCAAGTGTGTGGGACCTGTACCAAATAGGACTAATGGATTCACCACATACAAAGAAGGGAAGCATGAATGATCACACTTTTGTTTGACCCTTCGGACAGTGTCATAGGGATCATGCAGAAACTCGAACTGGCAGACTTTTGAAGATAGATGTAAACTATCCTGAGAAAGCCTTCTTACAAAGTTTCGAGAACCAGTTTTAAATGATGATTCTATGAATATACTATAACAACTCCCTCCTTATCGCTCAAGTAGAGGTTGCGAGAACAAGATAAGTTTAATTACAGTGCAGACAGAGTTATTTAAACAACCACTCTTCCCACACTCAATACGTGAATGGAACTGGAAGAAGCCATAATAACTGGTACACACTGCCATGCAATTCACAGTGGTTTGCATAATATAATGTAGATGTAGAATATATCATAGAAGATAATATTGATTTGTATCAGACATGCAGGAATTAAATGTAGGAGTACACAGCTGGCAACTTACACTGTGTGCCAGTGTCACTTCCATTTCAGCTCTCTTGTGTTAAATTTCCCAACTGTTGTGTTGGCCTGGCATGTTTTCAGTTTAATGTTAGAATCATTTCCCACAGCATATGCCTTGCAAATTTTCATAGGAAAGTTGCTTATTTCTCGAACTGTTGTTTAGTGAAACATTATAAGGAATTTTGTGACAAAAAATACTAATAAAATGACTAGTGTAATTTCATCACAGTGCTTTTGTTGTTAGTCAAATGATGAGTTCTCAAAACCCAAGAGACAGAAACTACAAATCATCTTGCTGATACACTCTCTGAACATGGACTACTTATTTAGGAGGATAAGGGTGTGTTACAATGTATTTACTTTTCAATGTAAATGTTTGAGCTTATACTTTTTTACCTTTTTTAACTCTAAAACAGGTTTGATCACTTTCATTCCTATTGATTACTGGCCCTTACCAACAGTTATAGTTATTCAAAAACTTTAGTAAGTTTTTAAAATTAAACTTTATGAATTCTGCATAAGAAATGTTCCTAAGCGGAAAATATCCTGAGGCAGCACTATTAGTGCAAAAATCAAGTAACCTTAAGGCTTGTGGGATATAATATTTCAGTTATTTAATGAAATAATGGGTGACAACATAATAAGACTCAGAAGAAACGTATGCAAACTAGCTCAATTTCTTTCCCCTCTGGCAGTCTACATTACTAAGCAACTATTCCAGAACCCAACAACAGTTGCAGGTTGCCTACCTAATGGCTTCCACGGGCAACAAAAATTTCACTTTAAGTATTTCCTCTAATTATTGACCAAATTTAAAAAATTAAAATGGTGTAGTAATCTACTCATTAAGAGGTATAATCATATGTTAAAAGTTTAACATAATATAACCAGTATTGTAGAAAGAGTCAGTGTGTTCTTCTAGAGGCAGCATAGCTGAAAGCACACAAATATCCAGACTTCAGTGTGTGAGAGTTGTACCTGTGTGTGTGTGTGTGTGTGTGTGTGTGTGTGTGTGTGTGTGTGTCTTATGGGTGCGTAACAGTGAGGTCACCAGTGCCCTTACGCTTAATGTGGAGATAAACTAAAACTGCTGTACCCCCATGCACTTGAAGTGACCACAAAGTCACTCTGTCTCATAAGCGCTAAAGCCAATTAGAAGGAAAACCAGCTATACATTAAATTAAAATGCAGAAGAGATAAAAGAAAACCACAGAGAAATGTGACTGGGTGACCTCGTACAAAAAACTTGATTGACATATTAAAAACCATCTGCCTAAAATCTTGTTAAAACTGTTGGACAGTTCACAAAACTTTAAAATTTGAACCACATTTCTTAGAACACTGCTCGAAATGGAGGGCAGAGCCAATGGGAAATCTGCTGTAGTTCAATGGTCAGCAAATAAAATGCAGTCCAATAAAATGTGACACACAGTGATCTGCAGCCACAAGCACCACATATTGGAGGGTCCTCTCACTGGAGTGAGAATCCATGTGTCATGGGCCTGTGATCTATGCGAAGACGAGTAAGAAAGACCTCGTTCCATTGACTTGGCTGGAAGGAAGTATGCCATGGCTAAGTTGTTGGCTTTACGACATGGAGCTTGTTGTCAGTCACTTCCAGGCTCTCATCTTCCCATTCATGCAGGACTTTGTACCTCACGAGCGAGGTGGTAGCACGCAGAAGGATGGCACACTGAAATAGCTGGTGATCATGACACGCGTCTTTGGCTGTTCGAACTGCCCTTTTGTTCCCCGAAATTTCCATGTGCCCAGGTACCCAGCAGGGAGACACCTCCTTTCCCAAGCATTGTAGTTGGAGGAGGGCATCCTGGATATTCTGGATGACTTTATCTGCTGGGTACAAATGTTGAGATAGTAAAGGGCGATCAGAGAATCTGAACAGACAAGAAATTTGGCACTGGATGAAAGTCTCATCTGCTCCAGTGCCCGCAAGATAACATATAATTCTGCATCGGAGATAATAAATTCTTGAGGCAATTGGACCCTGAGGACATAATCTGGAAAAATGACACAGCAACCAACAGAATCCCCTTGCTTAGGCCTATCTGTAAAGACATCTGCGTAGTTGTGGTGCTCATATAAAATGTCTGAAAATATCGAATTAAAAACAGAAGCAGGAGTGCAATCTCTCCAGTACTGTGTACTGCACTAAATCTAAAATGACGCTGGGCCTCTGCAGGAACAAGGGCAGCAGACAGTTAAAACTTGGGATTTGAGGTTGTACTTGCTCAACACTGAGTGATTTCAGCATGTGCTGCACACGGATCCCAAACATCATTGTGGCTCATGGACGGTTGGAGAAGAGGCCTTCCAAAGGCAGACAAGAAACAATATGTTGTGCTGGTGAAGTCAGAGCTGTGAGGATCTTACATGCCTGATGCACCATGAAGAGCAGCCGCCGGATGGTAAGTGGGGTTACCTTGGCCTCAGCATGGAGGCTGGGTATGGGACTGATCCTGTAAGCACCTGTGGCCAGCCAAATCCCCTTGTGGTGGACAGCATCAATGATCTTCATAGCCGGCCGCTGTGGCCGAGCCATTCTAAGTGTTTCAGTCCGGGACCGCACTGCTGCTATGGTCTCAGTTTCGAATCCTGCCTCGGGCTTGGATGTGAGTGATGTCCTTAGGTTAGTTGGTAGTTAGGTTTAAGTAGTTCTAAGTCTAGGGGACTGATGACCTCATATATTAAGCCCCCTAGTGCTTAGAACCATTTGAACCATTTTTGATCTTCATGTAAGAAGGCCTCACTGATCCATACACCGTGCGTGCATCCATAGTCTTGCAGCGAATGCATGAAAGCCCAATAAAACTGGAGGAGACCCGTCCTGTCCACTCCGCAAGACTTGTTGCTAAGGCACTTTAAGAGATTTAATGCCTTCAGGGTTCTGGCCTTCAGGTCTCTCAAGTATAGTAACGATTACACACACACACACACACACACACACACACACACACACTTATCTGCAGAAAACTGAAAACCTATCTTTGCAGCACATTCCTCTAAACTCTGCACTGCAAGTTGCAACTGATAGCTTGCTGTTGCAACACTGGAAGAGGAACAGAAGACAGCAAAATTGCCCACAAATATGGAGCACTGTACAGGACTCTTCACCACAGACATGATACGGTTTATGGCTATGGCAAAGAGGAAACACTTGGAACACTTAAAACACTGCCCTGAAGGACACCATTCTCTTGCTCAATACAATCTGACAGGGCATCACCAACTTGGGTCTGAAAAAACCGTTGAGACATGAATGACCGTATGAAGATGGGGAGGTGGCCACGAAAGCCCCATATATGCAGTTGTGCAAGAATGCACTGTCATCAAGTGGTGTCATACATCTTACTGATCCCAAAGAATATACTGATACAGTGATGGTTGCATACGAAAGACTGCTGAGTACTCAACTCTAGCAGGGCCAGGTTGTCAAAAGTGGACCAAAATCTCTGGAATCCACACTGAGAACGGCTAAGGAGTTGTCTTATCTCTAACACATACACCAGACAACAGTTAACCATCTGCTACAAGGTCTTTCCTATGCAGCTCATTAAGGTGATACTCCTGTAACTATTGGGCAAAGTATGGTCCTTTCTTTAGATAACACTCTCTGGCTTTTTTCTATGTATTTATTGCTCTTTTGTAACCTTTACTGTATAGGCCTGAAAATGGCATAATGTAATGTCGAAACTGGTTGCCTAACAAATAAAACCAAAATAACGGCTTTTGGTATTTTATTATTGGAAGCAGATAGATAGGTCAGTGGCTGAGAATGACAAAGCAGCAGCACAGAAATGAGTGGGAGTACCAGTGTTTAGGATGCACAGCTCTAGAGATGTAAGGAGGCTCTCCAAAACCCGACTCCATGAGCAAGTAGAGGTTGAGCCCCACAGGACATGATAGGCACTGAAGACTCTCAGGAGGAGAAATGGTCTGGGGATTTGTTCCACAAGATCTGTGAGAGCCTCAGAGTCTACTGCATCCAGCAGAGGTAAATACAGAGAGGAAGCTGTAATCCTCTGCCACGTGCATGAATGTCAAGCAGCATGAATTTTAACTACAACTGCTTGCAGGTCAGTAACCAAGGGAAGAGCAGAGGAGTGGTTCACATTTTTGAGAAACACGGCAACCCCTCCTTTGGCACTTTCCCTAGTCAGGTCATCCTTGCTATAGGGTGTACAGTCCTGTTGGACAGGGGCAGCAGATGCCTTAAAATTTGTTTCCTGCAAACACATGCACAGGGGGCATTCTGTGTCAGGAACTTCAGCTCCTGCACATGTGTCCTGAGCCAATTAAGATTCCATTGGAGGATGGAGCCACCTATCAAGGGTGTAGCACTTGGATCCCGACTTTCAGCTGTGGAGGGGAGCCAACAACAGATGGAGGCTCAATCTTGGGGCGAGGGGATCACCCCAGTCCAACATCAAGTTCCATAGCCTCTAAAGAAGAAACAAGACAGATGTGTCAGAAAGGTTGGCGACGATTCTACCTGTGGCGGACATTTTGCCTTGTGTAGAGCTTGCAGCCACAACTGTGGCTGTGGTTGTGGCAGCACTGGACAGCTTACCAGACGAAATCTTTGCAGGAGCACGGAGCTCCACAATGTCAGCAATCATGCCTTTTTATGAAGTTCTGGGCAGAGGGACAGGCTTAGAAATGACAGCAGCAGCATAAGTTCATGAATAAATGCAGGTACTAGTGCTGACACTAGCAGCCTCTGTGTAGCAGCGTCAACTTTCCACACTGGCTGTTTAACAACCAAACTGAAAGAGGTAGCAACAGTTGGGCATGGCTTTCTACATTGTTTTGGCCTCATTATATAGGACGTGGTTCATAGTTTTAAGCTCTTGTATTTAACGTTCTTGCAGATACATGTTGCAGTGCCGGCTCCAGACAGGGTGAGCTTCAGAGCAATTCACACTCTTCAGTGAAGATGAACAAGGGACACCTTGATGGGTGGTCTTACCACATTTGCCATAAGTAGCTTCTCCTTGACACCCAACAGTATTGTGCCCAATGCGCTGGCATTTGAAACACTGCACTGGGTTGGGTACATAAGGCTGCACACTTAGGCAGAGGAAACTTGCCTTAACATGCTCAGAAAGTTTCGTGCTATTAAACATCAGGAGAAAGGAGTCAGACTTCACAAGATCCCAATCCACCCTCTTCATGATACTCGTATTTTGCATGTCAACTATTCCTTTTGGAGCCCACTCATCTTTCAGTTCCTCCTTGGGAATGTCCACCAGATCCCTGCACATCAAAACACCTTTGCTGTAATTCAAGGTGGTGTGCAGCTCAGTTTTAATGGCATATTCATCAAGGCATTGTGCATTATGTAGATTCTTATCTTGTTGGGAACTAGTGGTTTCCTCCAGCAGTGTCCCATTATGCAATTGCTTAACACATTTTAAACTGTCAGCAATGCATTCTAGACCTCTTTTAAAAAAGAAAGGTGAAACTTTCTCAAATCTGTCCTTTTTCCTTTTGACAATTAAAAACACATTCTGACTGGCACATGTGTTCTGTTACTAGACCTGAAACTCAAAAGATTTCGCTCATGAGTCAGGAAAACTGGCTACACGAGCCCTCTTACTTGAATGGGTGTTGGTACCTATCAGTGGCCCACCCTTTCCGCTGGGAGGAGGATAAAAAAACTTCAGCTAGGCCTACATGACACAAGTTTCTGTCTTTCAGAACCGAGAGAGTTCTGTCCAGTTAAAGGTGCTCACAAGAGATGTCCTCAGCTCTCTGTTGAGATCACTAGCAAATTCATGCCATTGGTTTTAGCCAATAGCATGCGTGGGGTACAGCTCACATGGACACTGGAGGAGTCTGCATTGCAAAACACAGTTGCCTCTCTCTCTTGTGATACAGACTTCAAGCAGAACAGATGTCTTTTGGAGGCAGAGCCACTGGCTCTGCATTCCGTGACTGGCCACCAATATCAATTAACATGAACCGCCTCCCTTTCCGTTGCCCACTTCAATTAGTTGTTCGACCTCCTAGACTGGACTAAACCTGGTAACTTCCGACCCTTGGTGCACACTTTGTATACAGTACACTGAAATATATTCTCTTTATTTCACCTAATTTTCTGTTCTGTCATTTAATGGCAGTCCTGGATGCCCACTCAAATGTCCTGACTGCTCGACCTCCTGTACACTGTCACTGTAATCAGAATCCTGTATTGGCACGGACCACGAGATTGAGGTTCTTTTATACAGATTTTTCATTCCTCACTAGCCTGGGCGGGCAAGCCAAGATCCCCATTCCCTGAGACACACAATATTCCACCGACACACTGCACGGTGGTTGCTGAAGCATGCCCAGAGCTTACAGTGATAGGGGTTGGCAGCACTTACCAGTTCCCAGCTCAGAAACCCAGGGGTCGCCAAGCAAATAAATGCTGAGCTCCTGAAGGCCGCAGACCTTATTCATCCAGTATTTGAGAATAAGAGCACTTAGTGACAGCCAACAAACTTTACACATAATTTCAAATTTTTTACAAAATCTTTCCTCACTGACATCCCCACAAAATGATGAAAGGAAAAAAAAAAACAAGTTATCACTTACTTCAAGCAGTGAACATTCAGCATCAGAACTGACATTTAATTTATTATTTCTTCACTATGACTCTATTTGTAATGCAGTTTGCTGACAGGATCCAAATATAGCACAGAATGTACTTCCAAAATTATATCATTGTATGACACACTTCTGGAGGTGTGGCATCATAGACATTTAGATGCATGAAAAACTAGCTTCTGCATAAAATGGTGCATAGTAAAACTTCAACATTAGGCATGCCATTTAATTTATTACTACTTTACCACTAACTCTATTCACAAGACACTTTACAGAAAGTATCTACATGTATTACTGAATGTAAGTATATTATCGTACGATAGTTCAGGACATATGTCATAAACAATGATGTGTGAAAAATTTGTTTGTGCTTAAAATAGAGTTCAAATTACCGACACTGTATTTATCCAGTCTCTCATAATAATAGTACTTAGTGACTTCCAATGAACTTTTTAAGTGTGATTTCAAACCTTTTCTGCACTTTTTCTCCCTTACAAGCCTATCATCAAAAATTTTTAAAACATTAACTCATATGTAAAGAAATCAGGCATTTGAAGCTGTTTTATAATTGGGAGTTTGATTCTTTTCTGGTGTTCGTTAATATGAAAAATGCTGCCCCATGGTTTAGAGTTAATGTTAAGTTCAGAAGAAGGCAGCAGCACACCTTCTGTAGGACTACGCCTAGTGAAGCACTCTGGTGTTCAAACTAGTCTTCAGGTCGTTGACAGTAGAAGTGTTAATATAGGCCAGCGAATGACTGCATTGCATGACAAATACTGTAGCAGAGTATTATTTGCAATGTAGAAGATGCCTATTGTGTTGATCACAAGTTTATGGTGCAAAACATCAGAGGTAGCAGGCAGCAAACTTCTAGTTGCTGATATTCAGCTGCAATGCAAGCTTGCTGGCATGCGCACTTTGCATCTTTATGAAAATGGAGGACTTTAAAACATACATACATTGGACAACCAAAATAGTCAAGTAGTAAACATTTATTAAGTCTGAAACTTTCTGGCAGATTAAAACTGTGTGCTGGACCGAGCCTCGAACTCGGGACCTTTGCCTTTCGCGGGCAAGTGCTCTATCAACTGAGCTACCCAAGCTCGACTCACGCCCCGTCCTCACAGCTTTACTTCTGCCAGTACCTCGTCTCCTACCTTCCAAACTTTACAGAAGCTCTCCTGTGAACCTTGCAGAACTAGCACTCCTGAAAGAAAGGATATTGCGGAGACATGGCTTATCCACACCATGGGAGATGTTTCCACAATGAAACTTTCACTCTGCAGCAGAGTGTGCGCTGATATGAAACTTCCTGGCAGATTAAAACTGTGTGCCGGACCGAGACTCGAACTCTGGACCTTTGCCTTTCACGAGCAAGTGCTCTACCAACTGAGCTACCCAAGCACGACTCATGCCCCGTCCTCATAGCTTTACTTCTGCCAATACCTTGTCTCCTACCTTCCAAGTCTGTGTACAAAAGTAATACTCAGCTTTTAGCGTTGACACATAGTGGCTTGGTATTTGATGTCCATCTTGCCTAGCCTAATGTATAGGGGATACTATCTACTCTAAAAGTGCTTGGCAGAACTGCTGAATTTGACAGCACTCAATTCTGTTAGTGACTAATAATTTCATTTAACATTTGTCATTGATCAGATTGACAACTACTTGTACGTACTTGTATGTGAAACTGAAGATAGTGTCAAGTGACATAGACAGGAACTGTAGAACTTTAGGCACTTGGATTTTTTTGAGACAGTTTTGAACTGGACTGAACTGGTGAGCTGGCTTTGAACTGTTGCATGAACTAAGTGGAAGTCACCTTTTGTTGCTATTAATACAGTGATTGGCAATATAACCTTGCATCAGTTAACACAAAAACAGATCAGGATATCAGTGTACATTGTGGCAACTGATATCATTAGTTGTGTACAAATCTTGTAGCGGAAGCAGAAATTGGTCCTTTTGTGAGTGTCATCTACATACAATATATTAGAACTCAGTGTGGCACCATAACTAGAGTGCCTGAAGGGTGGCACCCTTTTGATGCACATTACTGTGTAAAACAGACTAAATACATAATAATACCTATTTAACTACCTAGCCAGCTTGGTTCCTTTCACTCTGTATCATTTGCTCACCGTTCTGCTTCTTGTATTTGCTGTATAGCGTGTTACTGCTTCCTGGTACCCACCTACTCTTACAAAGAACAGGAAAGGAGCTGGATTAGGAAAGGCTGTAAGTCAAATGTCTATGGTATCTGTTGATTCATTGTGCATGGTAAGCAGAACTTCTTTCTGTTTTAATGTATTAGTCCCATTCTATGCTGTAAATTACATCTACTCTCACTCATTACTTTAAAAAATTTGCAACTGCTTTTGCTTCTGCTCCTTTCAAGTGTGTAAAGTAGAGCTTCCTTTTATCGCTGTGATATTTGGCTATGATATTTTACCTGCACAGTTTCTTCAGTAATTTAGAGGGACAGATTACGATTTTATGAAGTTCTCGGTGTTCACAAATGTGTGATGGTTAACTCCATGAAGAATGGTCAAAAGCTTTGTTTAAATCAGTGAAAATAATCACACCTATACTTCTGAAACTTTTTCTTTAAAAAATTTCATCTCTTCCCTTATGTGGATCTTAATGTCAATATTCACTCCAGTTTTATATCTCAGGATACGCACCTAATGTACACCCTCCAAGAGGAAAATGTATTACCAGATACTTATTTTTTGGGCATACTCTGTTTCTTATAATTGAGAAAATGCACTGTTCTCGCTATTTTACAACCTAGTATTGAAGAACTATAGAGTAAAATATAATAAAGTATCTTCTTACTGATAAAGCTTGTAATTATGTGGGCTGGTTGAAGACACTATATAGACATTCCAGTAACTATATTAGCATCAATAATGGATGTCATTTGTCCAACATTTTATCATCCACAAAGACTTGAAATTCGACCACAATAAATATTCAACAGAATGTATAAACAACAGTAGCTGCTTGGTGCACAGTTGAGATTTCTGCTCTATTCCAGTGTAAAACTAATTAAGTGACAAGCTAGGAAACTCACTTGAACTGACAGAAAATGTCAGCATATTCCGTAGAGATGTCAACAGCTTGCAGTACTGTGACCCTAAATTTAAATTCCTTCCCTATTTGTAGATGTTCTGGGAGGTCTTCCTCTTTAATATCCGATGATACAGAGCTATCACCACGACCACTATCTGCATCACCATCAAGGTCTGAAAGACAAAATACACAGAGCATAAACTGAAATTTCAAAATAACAAGTGTCAAATACCTGTAAATAGAAATAAAATAACCTAACAAGTTGCACTAGGCATTAAAATCACCTTCTCAAAAAGAGTTTAATATTGGGTTGACATGTAAGTTCATATCATTTTTCTGTAAGTTTAATAAACACAATACACACACTTAAAAGAGATTTTAGTCATCAAAAATATATTCTCCTTCAGTATTTACAACTGTCTGCCAATGCTGGGCTAACTTTTTGATTCCCTGACTGTCTAGAAATCGCACAGTTTTGAGGTGAAGGACTCTTTGAGCCATGTTTGGGGCACATTGTCTTCCACAAAAGAAGTTCCTTGAGAGTTGTTCAATAGAGAGTGTAAATGGTGAAAGTCTGAGGGTACAAGATCAGGTAATAAAATTAAGTACAGAAAAACTTCCCAACACAATTCCTATATAGAGCTTTTTATCAGTCTAGAAGAATGTGGGCAGGCATTATTGTGGAGTGGCACCACTTCACAAGTCTTCCTGGATGTCATGCTTGGATTGCATCTGCAAGGCATCTCAGTTGTGACAATAAATATCAGCAATGATGGTTATGATGTACCTTCCCTCATGATGTGTGTGATTTCAGAGATTGTGCATCCATACAGTTCACAGGCCCACTTATTGAGACCACCTGGGTTGGCCACGTGGTGCACTGTGGTGAGCCATCAGAGAAACAATATTATTTAAGTGATTGCAAATGAGTGTTTGTCATATTCAGTAACCTGTATTACTGTTGTCCATTCAATGTGTTCAGTGCTATGTGCAACATGTACTTCTCTGTATTGTACATTGGCTCTGTAAAGTACTATGTTCCTTAAATCGCATTTGTTCTTGCTATAACAGTTACACCTCAGGAAAGCAATTTGTAGCACACCATACCATTGCTATTCCACCAGATGCATCATGTTATCTTTGGTGGATGAGGTCAGGTCTTTGTATTGTGCAGACACTACATCACAGCAGTTTTAGGTGGAGAGTAATTTGAAATATCGTTGCATGAGATACTAGTAGAGGTCAGGCCTGAAACACCACTGCCAACTAGAGCATACAGTTGGGCTGCAGCCACTACCAAATGCTTTGTGTACTCCAGTTTTCTTTGTGTTGTGAATTGCTTGTTTTTATTCCTCATTTTTAAATGAGTGAAGAGACTAATCCTGATGCATCAAGGGATTCAAATGTGGCTCTCACCACAACAAAATGAATCACAGCGATCCCTACGACCATTATGCTTTTGTGGAAGCACAGAACGCGGATGTAGGATGGTAGTTGTTCGAGAGGGAGGCAGGGTTACTCCTTTGCACGACTCCTCTCCCCTCAGGCTGCCGAAGTTCTCGTTTGCTTACAGTCATGGCAGACTGCCACGATATACAGTCCACCTAATATGGGGAGTTACTGCTTTTTTTGTGCTCAACCATTCCTGCCTTTTCCTTATGTTAGCACACTGAGACACTTTCTCATCACCAGTAATGATACAGTATAGGAATGCTCAGTGTTGTTCATGAGCCAATTGAAGACAACCAGTAATGTTCATATGGCCACCCAATGATTTATGTGATTTTGGCTTAGAGCATGCAATACCCATACATCCGATTTTTGAATCTTCTCCATTGTATGCAAATGCCACACAATGTGGAATGATCACAGTTCATCACATTTGCTCCTTTTCAAGTACAATGCAATCTATCGTTATGGATTAATGAGTTTAAGTGATCTTCATCAAACCCCAAACGTCTTCCTGAATGTGGAGATACATTAACATCAAAACAATCCACCTTAAAATGAGAAAATCATTTTCTTGTCATGCTCTATTCAGTGGTATTATCCCCACACATGGCGGAAATGTTCGTGGCTGCCTCCACTACTGTCATCCCTATATTGAATTCAAACACAAGAATATGTCAGAAATGTTCCATTTTTCCACTTGGCACTCCATTGTCTAGCGCCCACAGCTCCACTCACTATCTCCAAATGACAATATGTCAACTCAGATAACAACAGTGAACTACAAATAAAAAATGACAATTGATAAATAAACCCAAAGCAATCGGAATACCAACATGCAAAACAAAAACGCTACTATTATTATTATTATTATTATTACACACATACAAGCCACTAGAGGACCATATGAAGTGTCTACTTGATGAGAGGTTTTCTCAGGTGCTTTAATCTTTTCACCACACGCTTTCTTCCTTTCTTATGACCCAGTTGTTCCTCTCTTGAATTTCTTGACCTCTTGGATCACTTTCCACCTGAGTGCTTTGTGTGTGTGAATGTTTGACTTTTGACTTGTATATGTTAATTTCTTATGCCAGCATCCTTCAGATTGTTTCTCATTTCGGTGATTCACTACATGTTCTTACTGCTTTCTGTGTACTCCAAGATCTTTCTAGTTTGTCTGGTGTTCTCCTGATATGTCCACAAAATTTCAGTGAACATTTCTTCCTATGATGTAGTATTTAGATATCTATTTGGTCTCTTGTCTACTACACAATCTGTAGCCTTCTTCTGTCTTCCTGGGTCCTGCAATTTTTCTGGTGATTTTTATCTCTAGATTCTTGATATATTTTAGTGCACCTTTCCAATCCACAAGCAATGCTTCTGGTGACTACTTAGTTTCTGGCTTGATGACTGCATTGTAATGTCTCAGTTTTGCATTATGTGATAGGCATGGTTGATCGTAGATATTTCCAGTCTTCCAGAATAGTCTAATCATCTTTTGATTTCTCTGTGTATGAGTTGTTTTCTCTATCGCATTTTCCTGTGTCATCTACCCAAAATAGAGGGATTTGTGAACTCATCTCTTAATTTCACCATATTTGCCACATTTTGTGCTTGACATACATTCTATTTCCTCGAAGGAGATTGTACCCCACCATTTTCAGCCTTCTCTTTCATGCCGTCAGTTTACTTTACTGCAGTTTCTGTGCTATTGTTGTTAAAATTACTATTACTATTATTACTACTACTATTATTATTATAATTATTGGAATTTGGCTGATTTATAACATAATACTCATTTTCTTTTTTGCTTTGTTTCTAAAAATTTCTTCATTCTTGTTCTTTGTTGCACAATTGCCAACAACACTTAAACCATTTTTCTTTCTGTTTCTTCTCATGAACCATGGACCTTGACGTTGGTGGGAAGCCTTGTCTACCTCAGCAATACAGATAGCCATACTGTAGATGCAACCACAATGGAGGGGTATCTGTGGAGAGGCCAGACAAATGTGTGGTTCCTGAAGAGGGGCAGCAGCCTTTTCAGTAGTTGCAGGGCAACAGTCTGGATGTTTGACTGATCTGGCCTTGTAACATCAACCAAAATGGCTTTTCTGTGCTGGTTCTGTGAACGGCTGAAAGCAAGAGGAAATTACAGCTGTCTTCTTGGGTAAAATATTCTGGATGTAAAGTAGTCTGTTCTACGGATCGCAGCATGGAATGTCAGAGCCCTTAAGCAGGTAGGTAGGTCAGAAAATTTAAAAAGGGAAATGGATTAGATGAAGTTAAATGTAGTGGGAATTCGTGAAGTTTAGTGGCAAGAGGAACTTACTTCTGGTCAGATGAATACAGGGTTATAAATACAAAATCAAATAACAGTAATGCAGGAGTAGGTTTAATAATGAATAAAAAAAATAGGAATGCAGATAAGCTACAATGAACAGCATAGTGAATGCATTATAGTAGTCAAGATAGACAGAAAGTCCATGCCTACCACAGTAGTACAAGTTTATATGCCAACCAGCTCCACAGATGAAGAAGAGATTGAAGAAATGTATGATGCGATAAAAGAAAGTATTCAGATAGTTAAGGGCGATGAAAATTTAATAGTCGTTGGAAAACTGGAATTCAACTATAGGGAAAGGAAGAGAACGAAAAGTGGTAGGTGAATATGAACAAGAGATAAGGAACGAAAGGGGGAAGCCGCCTAATAGAATTTTGCACAAAACATAACTTAATCATAGCTAACACTTTGCTTAAGAATCATGAAAGAAGGTTGCATGCATGGAAGACACTGGAAGATTTCAGATAGATTACATAATGATAAGACAGAGATTTAGGAACCAGATTTTAAATTGTAAAACATTTCCAGGGGCAGATGTGGACTCTGACCACAATTTACTGGTTATGAAGTGTAGATTAAAATGGAAGAAACTGCAAAAAGGAGATGGGACCTACATAAACTGAAAGAACCACAGGTTGAGGAGAGTTTCAGAGATAGCGTTAGGGAATGATTGACGAGATCAGGGGAAGGAATATAGTAAAAAAAGAATGGGTAGCTTTGAGAGATGAAATAGTGAAGGCAACAGAGGATCAAGTACGTAAAAAGATAAGGGCTAGTACACATCCTTGGGTAACAGAAGAGATCTTCAATTTAATTGATGAAAGGAGAAAATACTGTAAATGAAGCAAGCAAAAAAGAATACAAATGTCTCAAAAATGAGATCAACAAGAAGTGCAAAATGGCTAAGCAGGGATGGCTTAAGGACAAATGTAAGGATGTACAAGCATGTATCACTAGGGGTAAGATAGATACTACCTACAGAAAATTAAAGACACCTTTGGAGAAAAGAGAACCACCTGTATGAATATCAAGAGCTCAGATAGAAAACTGTCCTAAGCACAGGCGGGAAAGCAGAAACGTGGAAGGAGTATACAGATGATCTATATAAGGGCGATGTACTTGAGGACAATATTATGGAAATGGAAGAGGATGTAGATGAAGATGAATGGGAGATATTATGCTACGTGAAGAGTTTGACAGACCACTGAAAGACCTAAGTCAAAACAAGGCCCTGGGAGTAGATAACATTCCATTAGTACTACTGACAGCCTTGGGAGAGCCAGGCATGACAAAATCCTTCCATCTGGTGAACAAGATGCATGAGACAGACAAAATACACTCAGACTTCAAGAAGAATATAATAATTCCAACCCCAAAGAAAGCAGGTGTTGACAGGTGTGAAAATTACCAAACTATCAGTTTAATAAGTCACAGTTGCAAAATATTAACACGAATTCTATACAGATGAATGGAAAAACTGGTAGAAGCTGACCTTGGGGAAGATATGTTTGGATTCAGTAGAAATGTTGGAACACCCGAGGCAATACTGACCCTATAACTTATCTTAGAAGATAGATTATGGAAAGGCAAACCTACATTTCTAGCATTTATAGACTTAGAGAGAGCTTTTGACAATGTTGACTAGAATACTCTCTTTTGAATTCTGGTGGTAACATGTGTAAAATACAGGGAGGGAAAGGCTATTTACAAATTGTACAAAAACCAGATGGCAGTTATAAAGAGTCAAGTGACCTGCAAGGGAAGCAGTGGTTGGGAAGGGAGTGAGACAGGGTTGTAGCCTGTCCCCGATGTTATTCAATCTGTACATTGCGCAAGCATTAATGGAAACAAAAGAAAAATTTGGAGTAGGAATTAAAGTCCATGGAGAAGAAATAAAAACTTTGGGGTTTGCCAACAAAATTGTAATTCCGTCAGAGACAATAAAGGACCTGGAAGAGCAGCTGAATGGAATGGACAGTGTCTTGAAAGGAGGATGTAAGATGAACATCAACAAAAGCGAAACAAGGACAAAGGAAAGCAGTCAAATTAAATCAGGTGATGATGAGGGTATTAGATTAGGAAATGAGACACTTAAAGTAGTAATTGAGTTTTGCTATTTGGGGAGCAAAATAACTGATGATGGTCGAAGTAGAGAGGATACAAAACATTGATAGGCTATGGCAAGGAAAGCTTTTCTGAAGAAGAGAAATTTGTTAGCACTGAGTATAGATTTAATTGAAAGGAAATCTTTCCTGGAAGTATTTGTATGGAGTGTAGACATGTATGGAAGTGAAACATGGACAATAAACAGTTTAGTCAAGAAGAGAATAGAAGCTTTTGAAATGTGGTGCTACAGAAGAATGCTGAAGATTAAATGGGTAGGTGGTGCTGAATATAATTGGGGAGAAGTGGAATTTGTGGCACAACTTGACTAGAAGAAGGGATCAGTTCACAGGACATGTTCTGTGGCATCAAGGGATCACCAGTTTAGTACTGGAGGGAAGCATGGAGTGTAAAAATCGTAGAGGGAGACCAAGAGATGAATACGCTAAGCAGATTCAGAAGGATGTAGGTTGCAGTAGTTATTTGGAGATGAAGAGGCTTGCACAGGATAGAGTAACATGGAGAGCTGCATCAACCAGTCTCTGGACTGAAGACCACAATAACATCAACAACAACAACTTTATATGAAATGAAAGAATATTGGAGGAAACAAAAAAATCAATGGATATTGGTATGTTGTTCCTGGATCCCCATTGTTGGGGAGGGGGGCGATTGAAGATATTCTGAAAATAACTGATGAAAAACAGCAGATATATATATATTTAGATTTAACCAAAGCTTTCAATGTGGTAAACCACAGTACTCTCCCAAACAAGCATGAATACCATGGCACTACAACATTGTCTAATGAAACAGTTCAATCATTTTGTACCAACTGCAAGCAAAATGACATGTAGATGTAAAATTACAGATAGTCTCAGAATATTTGTCAGTAGAATAATCAATCATCTATGGCGAGGTTTTTCCCATACTGCATTCTGCTAGAACTAGTGTTCTGCAGGAAGATAATAAGTGCTTTGTGAAAAACTGTTACTAATATGGCGGTACTTTCTGAAATCTTGATGATATTATTTTTTTTAAATTGTTATAATATCCATGTTGTTAGTTATAATTTAAAATAGAAGTGATCATTGAATGAAACAAGTTTGTTTTCATTTTTAAAAAAATTATTGAAAAGTGTTCCATGAAAAGTGTACTGTCAGAGGAAAAGTTTGGGAACCCCTGATCTATATGGTATCTGAAGGGTCAGTAATTTACATTCATGATCTGGAGGTTCTTGTTGATTCACATAAAACAATTCTTTTTGTTGATGGCATGACATTGATAGTAAAAGCAGCAAAAACTGAAGATCTCCTATATGTAATAAATCCCATTACGAGTCAGCTACATAAATGGTCAAAAACAAAAATCAGTTCAAAATAAAGAGGAAAACAGTATCAATAAATTTTCATAACTGTCAAAATAACATACTGCATTTTCTAAGTGTCATCATCAAATTCAAACCACTGTAAATAAAGAGGCAGTGAAATGTTTGGTATTCTGATACAAAGTGAACTAAAACGTGGCAAACATAAATGAATATATCAGTTCCAAGATGAGTACAGGCAGTTATCTATTAAGGGACCTCACATAATGCATAAATGAGCAGTCACTTATGAGTGCTTATTACATACATTTGAAACATGGGTGCATAGTCTGGGGAAATTCTCCAGCAGCTGAGGGTGCTCTCAGAGTTCAAAAGAGGGGTGTTAGCATGATAAGACAAACATTCAAACCACTGTTTATAACAATGGAAATGTTACCACTACCATGCATGCTTTATGGACACACTAATGTGTATAAAAATGAAAGTGGCAATTGTTGTTGTTGTCTTCAGTCCTGAGACTGGTTTGATGCAGCTCTCCATGCTACTCTATCCTGTGCAAGCTGCTTCATCTCCCAGTACCTACTGCAACCTACATCCTTCTGAATCTGCTTAGTGTATTCATCTCTTGGTCTCCCTCTATGATTTTTACCCTCCACACTGCCCTCCAATGCTAAATTTGTGATCCCTTGATGCCTCAAAACATGTCCTACCAACCGATCCCTTCTTCTAGTCAAGTTGTGCCACAAACTTCTCTTCTCCCCAATCCTATTCAATACCTCCTCATTAGTTACGTGATCTACCCATCTAATCTTCAGCATTCTTCTGTAGCACCACATTTCGAAAGCTTCTATTCTCTTCTTGTCCAAACTAGTTATCGTCCATGTTTCACTTCCATACATGGCTACACTCCAAACAAATACTTTCATAAACGACTTCCTGATACATATATCTATATTCGATGTTAACAAATTTCTCTTCTTGAGAAACGCTTTCCTTGCCATTGCCAGTCTACATTTTATATCCTCTCTACTTCGACCATCATCAGTTATTTTACTTCCTAAATAGCAAAACTCCTTTACTACTTTAGGTGTCTCATTTCCTAATCTAATTCCCTCACCATCACCCGATTTAATTTGACTACATTCCATTATCCTCGTTTTGCTTTTGTTGATGTTCATCTTATATCCTCTTTTCAAGACACTGTCCATTCCGTTCAACTGCTCTTCCAAGTCCTTTGCCGTCTCTGACTGAATTACAATGTCATCGGCGAACCTCAAAGTTTTTATTTCTTCTCCATGAATTTTAATACCTACTCCAAATTTTTCTTTTGTTTCCTTTACTGCTTGCTCAATATACAGATTGAATAACATCGGGGAGAGGCTACAACCCTGTCTCACTCCTTTCCCAACCACTGCTTCCCTTTCATGCCCCTCGACTCTTATGACTGCCATCTGGTTTCTGTACAAATTGTAAATAGCCTTTCGCTCCCTGTATTTTACCCCTGCCACCTTCAGAATTTGAAACAGAGTATTCCAGTCAACATTGTCAAAAGCTTTCTCTAAGTCTACAAATGCTAGAAACGTAGGTTTGCCTTTTCTTAATCTTTCTTCTAAGATAAGTCATAAGGTCAGTATTGCCTCACGTGTTCCAACATTCCTACGGAATCCAAACTGATCCTCCCCGAGGTCCGCATCTACCAGTTTTTCCAATCGTCTGTAAAGAATTCGCGTTAGTATTTTGCAGCTGTGACTTATTAAACTGATAGTTCGGTAATTTTCACATCTGTCAGCACCTGCTTTCTTTGGGATTGTAATTATTATATTCTTCTTGAAGTCTGAAGGTATTTCACCTGTCTCATACATCTTGCTCACCAGCTGGTAGAGTTTTGTCATGACTGGCTCTCCCAAGGCTGTCAGTAGTTCTAATGGAATGTTGTCTACTCCGGGGGCCTTGTTTCGACTCAGGTCTTTCAGTGCTCTGTCAAACTCTTCATGCAGTATCTTACCTCCCATTTCGTCTTCATCTACATCCTCTTCCATTTCCATAATATTGTCCTCAACTACATCGCCCTTGTATAAACCTTCTATATACTCCTTCCACCTTTCTGCCTTCCCTTCTTTGCTTAGAACTGGGTTGCCATCTGAGCTCTTGATATTCATACACGTGGTTCTCTTCTCTCCAAAGGTCTCTCTAATTTTCCTGTAGGCAGTATCTATCTTACCCCTAGAGAGATAATCTTCTACATCCTTACATTTGTCCTCTAGCCATCCCTGCTTAGCCATTTTGCACTTCCTGTCGATCTCATTTTTCAGACGTTTGTATTCCTTTTTGCCTGCTTCATTTACTGCATTTTTATATTTTCTCCTTTCATCAATTAAATTCAATATTTCTTCTGTTACCCAAGGATTTCTAGCAGCCCTTGTCTTTTTACCTACTTTATCCTCTGCTGCCTTCACTACTTCATCCCTCAGAGCTACCCATTCTTCTTCTACTGTGTTTCTTTCCCCCATTCCTATCAATTGTTCCCTTATTCCCTCTGTACAACCTCTGGTTCTTTCAGCTTATCCAGATCCCATGTCCTTAAATTCCCACCTTTTTGCAGTTTCTTCAGTTTTAACCTACAGGTCATAACCAATAGATTGTGGTCAGAGTCCACATCTGCCCCTGGAAATGTCCTACAATTTAAAACCTGATTCCTAAATCTCTGTCTTACCATTATATAATCTATCTGATACCTTTTAGTATCTCCAGGATTCTTCCATGTATACAACCTTCTTTTATGATTCTTGAACCAAGTGTTAGCTATGATTAAGTTACGCTCTGTGCAAAATTCTAGCAGGCAGCTTCCTCTTTCATTTCTTAGCCCCAATCCATAATCACCTACTATGTTTCCTTCTCTCCCTTGTCCTACTGACGAATTCCAGTCACCCATGACTATTAAATTTTCGTCTCCCTTCACTACCTGAATAATTTCTTTTATCTCATCATACATTTCATCAATTTCTTCATCATCTGCAGAGCTAGTTGGCATATAAACTTGTACTACTGTAGTAGGCATGGGCTTTGTGTCTATCTTGGCCACAATAATGCGTTCACTATGCTGTTTGTAGTAGCTTACCCGCATTCCTATTTTCCTATTCATTATTAAACCTACTCCTACCCCTATTTGATTTTGTGTTTATAACCCTGTAGTCACCTGACCAAAAGTCTTGTTCCTCCTGCCACCGAACTTCACTAATTCCCACTATATCTAACTTTAACGTATCCATTTCCCTTTTTAAATTTTCTAATCTACCTGCCCAATTAAGGGATCTAACATTCCACGCTCCGATCCGTAGAATGCCAGTTTTCTTTCTCCTGATAACGACGTCGTCCTGAGTAGTCCCCGCCCGGAGATCCGAATGGGGGACTATTTTACCTCCGGAATATTTTACCCAAGAGGACGTCATCATCATTTAATCACACAGTAAAGCTGAATGTCCTCGGGATAAATTACAGCTGTAGTTTCCCCTTGCTTTCAGCCGTTCACAGTACCAGCACAACAAGGCCGTTTTGGTTAATGTTGCAAGGCCAGATCAGTCAATCATCCAGACTGTTGCCCCTGCAACTACTGAAAAGGCTGCTGCCCCTCTTCAGGAACCACATGTTTGTCTGGCCTCTCAACAGATACCCCTCCGTTGTGGTTGCACCTACGGTACGGCCATCTGTATCGCTGAGGCACGCAAGCCTCCCCACCAACGGCAAGGTCCATGGTTCATGGGGGGGAAGTGGCAATTACAGTAGTATAAGAATAAATGGTGACATACAAAAATACAAAGGAACTCAGATGTAATCCCAGGTAATCTGATTTTGTGTCAGAAAGGTACATGCTATATGGGAAAGAAACTGTTCAACAAGCAGTCAGATGATATATATATACCAAATATAAATGCACCTGAAATATCTTTTACAGTACCCCTGCTTCTATTCATAAGTGAATACACTTACTTCAGTCTATTTAATTTTATGTAGGCCCATGGCTTAATTTTGGCTGGAAGTCACGGTATACACTCGATAAGTTAAGCTGCATTCTTAAGTTGCAATTGGTATATACCAGTAACATTTATGTCAACTGTCTTTTGTTTACAATTGCTGGCAACCTCAGCAGACTACAGTATATCTAAGAGAAGTTGGGATTCGTTCTGAAGCTGTGATCAGTACATATCACCTTTATTTTAAATATTGCAATTTCATTGTTTTCATTACATGAAATTATGTTTTAAAAGCCTTAATTTTCGAACAGTATTTTCTAAAAAAATGATTTCAAACTTTCAAAAATCAAAAATTGTGATTTTTATGGCTGGGGGGGGGGGGGATTGTTGTTGGTGTATGGTTGAAGAGCTGTTTACTGGTACCTAAAATTTTTGAAATTATTCACTGTGGGGCCTGCAGGTAAATTTCATTATTTATCTTTGCAAACACTAAATGTAAATCAAGCCCAATATCATCTTGTTCACTGTACTGCACAATTATGATCAATAGAATAAATAAATAAATAAATAGTAGTAGTAAGTGAGAAGTTGACTACTAGAAGGACACTGAATTACTTTGGCATGAACAGGAATATGCACTCACATCAGACAGGCAATTTTATTTTATTTCAAATACAATCCCAAAACACCTGTTTCATTTTAGAATAAGAGAATGACATGAAAGTAATATTTCAAAAAAGTCTTTCAATCCTTTAAAAAATTAAAAATTCTTACTTGGGTGCAATGGTATATTAATTAAAGATCTTCATCTAATGCTGATATTAGATACTGACCATCTTTGCACAGATCCTTTGCATTTTCCTGACAGTCATCTTTGATTATATCATCAGCATTCTTTTCATCCTTGCTGAATTCCAATATGTTCCCTTGTCCTTCAACTATTCTCTCTTCCAGTTGCTGTTGCAAGTTCTTGTCCAATGTCTGTGCTAGCAGAGAAGAGCGCTTTGAATGTCGTTGGTTGCCAAAAAGTTCATCATCAAATGATATTCGAGCAGATTGCCGGACTCCCCACGAATAGTCACTGTTCTCTTCTTCTGGAACATTTCCGTGTCACTCACACAGAGCATATACAAATACAAAATTAAATATGAAAATTAATATAGGTCATCAATAGCAGGAAAATCTAATTATGCACAGTTTAATTTTTAATTTAAAATAAAAGTTACACAACTTTGAATTCTACTTGTGAACTGCGTGGTCTTATGGAAGTTTGCGATAGTTCATGAAGCATATAGAGAATACAACTTTGTTTGAACATGATGTTGATTTAAATGGGGTTCTTAGCATTGTATGTGGGGGACCTTTCCCATGACTCAGAATAAATTCAAACCCAGGGTATTAATAGTGTGTCCTAATTGAACTCCACTTAGCATAGGTGAGATGCTGCATGTCATACCCCATTCTTACAGAAAAGATGACTGAAAAGCAGGACAACTGAAACTATGAGGGCAATCCCAATAGTAAGGTCTCCTATATTTTTTAAATATGCAAACAACTATTTATTGTTTATAAGATTAACATCCGTTTAAGGATTCAAGAATGCTTTATCTTTCTACATAATCACAATTTTTGACAATGCATTTTTATAGATGCTGTGGCTGTTTTACAATACTCCTGTCATATATCACCTTGCTGCCATGTTTTTCAGCTTGCCATTGGAGCAGGACACTAGTCCAGAAAAATGTTCCTTCAACTTGGGGAACAAGTGGTAGGCACTTGGTGCCATGTCCGGAATGTATGGTGGGTTGGTGATGAAATTCCAAACGTTTTACAGAGGAACAATGGTTTGAGGGGGATGAGTGGCTGAGCATTGCCATGGAGAATGCTAATGCCCTTGTTCAACCTTTCTTTTCTCCAGAAATGCCCTTCACAGTCTTTTCAGTGTTTTACTGTGTCTTTCATCATTTATTGTTGTCCCAGCAGGTAGAAAGTCTACCCATAGTACCACTTTCAGGTCAATAGGTGCAGTTGCCATTACTTTACTGGCAGACTGTATTTGTTTGAATTTTTGCAGCTTGGGCAACGAGGGATGCTGCCACTCACTTGACTGTTGTTTTTTGTCAGGTGTAAAGTGAAATGTGCAAGTTTTCATCACCCATCACAATCGATTCCAAGAAGTTGTTCTTTTCATCTACACAGCAGTGAGGAAATTCATAGGAAGAATCAACTTTTTGCTGTTTGTGTCTTCTCTTCGCATATGTCGCACCCGACTCGCACGTACCTCCCAATATTGCAACTTCTCTGTTAAAATTCTGGGGATAGTGCTTCAGAAAACTGCAAGAACCAAAATGCAGAAAGCACTTACAGTGATCCTCTGATCTTTACATATGGTTTCCTCAATCTCATCAGAAATCGACAGAATACCATCCCTTTCTTTGTTGTGAATTTCAGTATGACTGGCTATAAACACTCTATACCATAAGCAAACATTTTTGACATCCATACGCAGCTGTCCATATTCTTCCATTTCAACCAGATTAATGTCTTCTGCATTCAAAAATCAAATAACTGCACAACCTTCACACTTTGTGTAGTGCTCAATGGGAACTCCATTTTGAGTGGCTGCCAAACCAAGACTGAGTATCTGAGTGAAACACACACAGGCCTACTTGGATGCACAGGTGAAGAGGTAAGCCACTCACAACAGTACAGCCAATTACCATATTAACAGTTATCTACATCACCCCCCCCCCCCCCCTTGCAAAAAAAAGAAGATGCTTTTTTGGGATTGCTCACATTAAGTTTTATTACTGAAGAGCAGCTGGATGCGCAGTGTAATGTAGTGATGGAGAAAAGAAAGGAATGAACTACATTTTGAAAAGGAAAAGAGCAAGAGAAAAACACAAAAATTAATAACACACAAAACCGAGTAGACAGAGAATATCTGCAAGAAGTTTATAACAAGTATTGTCCAATTTCCAACAAAAGTATTATTAATACACTGATGTAACATGTAGAAGGCAGTCTTTCTCCACACTATCCACAACTGTTTTTAAACATGTTCCTCCCTCTATTTTGTTATCAAGTTCCATAAAGTGTTTCTAGTGATGCAATTCCTTCCCTCCTCCTACATGAATTTCCTCTCTTTTATGTCACATTATTTGTAATTTAAATAAGGTGTCTTACATTTATAAGTATCTGTGACACAAAATACAAAGAACACCATGTTATCATTTGCTATAATTTACAACACATGAGTACATAACACCCCCTCCCCCATCCCATTTCCTCAAGTATTTTCCTTTCTTATCAGACATGAAAAATAAATGCTAATATTGTTACTTACTTTCAGTTTTAGCTTGGACCATGTCACAAATTTAATGTGTCCAATGCTCTTCTTACTTATACAGTTTCATACGTAGCAAAAAATTATTATACTGAGTTTCTCCTATACATTCATACTGCATCTATTTGTGTTGCATCATACTGAATATTCATTGGTCCACCGTATATAAAAGCAGCTTATGTGTAAGATGTTAGACAGGGGACAAATTCATGATACAGGATACATTTTTCTTCCTTCCCTTCCTTCAGGTGTTGGTAATTAGTTACTATTTGACCCTTCCAACTTTTTCTTGGTCTACCTATAGATCTTTTCCATACATCTCAATAATTCATTACTGGTACTATTTTAGGCATTCTATTTTCATTCATTCTTGTGACAGACATTTTTTCGTAACTAAAAAGCAGCTATTATGTATTAAAGCATTATTCACTATTCATATTTTATTGAAAAAATGTGGAACATCACAGTATTTCTAACACAAACGATACTCACAACATTTTTACACCAACAATATCAGTGTACAAAAGATCACTTTTAGTAATAAAGACCAAAGGTACACACCCGTTACAAGCTGCACAGCAACTTTGAGGTAGCCTTTGACATCTCCTTTTTCGTTCACAATAGCAACCTTATGAATCAAAGGCACTGGGTAGACAAGATTACTGAGATAAACAAATGCCCTGAAAAAATGTGACAAAGAGTAAGTACCTACATCAAATACTTTTACAAAAAATGCGTGACAACATACAGAATTACATTATTTACATAACTAGGACTGCAATAGGTTGGTCTCGACTACTGATATGTTGGCCATTTTGGAATTATAAGGATTGTGCAAATATCCTGATTTTTATGAGCGTATTAGTAACTACTCACAGAAATAAAAAAAAAAAATAGGTTTGCAGCCCAAAGGAATCACATGTATAAATGCAAAGTTACGAAAGGTCTGAGTAGCAATAGAATGTACATAAATGAAAGGTATCACACTGCTTTTACTGAAAATATTATGAAAATCTCATCCATTACATGCTTAACACAATGACAGTCATTGACATGTAACAGTGTTGTACAGTGTGGTACAGATAAAAGAAGTCCATGTAAGTGTAAAGGAAATGCAGTGAAATTACAGAAATGAAGAGCTGAAGTGGACTTACAATTTATTTAGAATGAAAAACACATTTATAGAAGACGCTGAAAGTGACCAGCTGCAACATCAATACACAGCTGAGCACATGTATTGTATTGTATTGTATTGTATTGTATGTTAACCGGGGGCATAGAAACGATGGAGAGGCTCCATCCCTGCTGCAGATGCAGTGGTCCACAACCCCACGACGACTACTGCAGTCCACTTCACCTCCCCCCCCCCCCCCCCCCCCCTGCCCCACACCGGACCAGTCTTTCACGGTTTGGCCCTGATCAAATGCATATCTGCTGTTTACAGCTGTTCGTCGATTCTGTCACCATAGTTACTGTGCTGATGCAGCCTGTACACCAGGAATAAAATCAATCTCAGAACTTGCTGGATCAGCAGTGTAGACTGAGGATGCATTACCTCATGCTATAGCATTAAGATGGTTCTAAGACTTTAGAAAAGAGGGTGAATTTCATGTGTTAATTAAAGTGGGGCTGCTGTTTTGGCCAGAAGCAAACATTTGTGTCTGATATTCTCCAAGAAAGAGTGATAAGATCATTACAGTACATGATATATCTAAGCAACACAACAGACAATAGTTTTAGCTGTCTAATTCCATTTGCAGAAGGTATGATTGTATACATGAGATCAAATTCTTATGAAATGTAGCATAACTTGATGATCAACATTTTGTGCAAAGATGAGTAACTCACCCTCACATACACATATGTAATGTAATGAGCATAAATACATGAAAATATTCAGTATCATTTGAGCACACGATTAGCGATCAGACATTGGACTTAGTCAAACTAAGTGATTCAAGATGACACAATAAAATAAATCTAGCTATGGGAAAGGCAGAAGCTAGAGAGATTAATTTGAAGAAAGTTTAATTCGCCCACTGCTGAGATTTCTTGCAAAAATCTGACAAAATAATTCCTAATGAATCATTAACTGGAACTCTTAAAAAGTCATTGTTATTTATTAGACACAGACTGCAGCATCATGGTGCTTAAAACAGATTAAATCACTAAAAACAGCGAACAAACAGGTTCTTGAACAAAACAATAAATTTATTTGAGATGTTTGCAACAATAAGACAACACATAGCAATATTATAACCATATCACTGAGACACAGAAAAGGGGGGAAAAGTAAAAAAAGAACAAAATCTAAGTAGTACATAAGATGCACACCACAATCATTTCTGTCTTCTAGGCAATTGGTAACAGTTTTAGCTAAAGAACTGGATGAGTTCTTATGCTGCATCTCTGAAGAAAATTAATGAGGGTTCACAGAAGTTTTGATCGTAATAATACAACATGCTCCAGTAGAAGTAAGTACATGAATCACTTTTTTCTGATCCTAAATGTAACTTTCATTTTTGTTATGCTCAAGCCAGCATTTTATAAGTTTTATCAGCCTCATACTGTAAATGACCGTTTTTCCGAAAGATAATACCCATCATAGTACAGTCTGTCAATACTGTCATTCTCCTCCCCCTCCCCCTCCAACCATCTCAGCTCTGTTAGAAACAAGTCACAACTCCATTAATTATGATCGACTATCTTTACCTACTCAGTCACTGTGGATGTGAAGAGGAGGAAAAATCATTCTCATTTTTTATTGACTTAACCTTTTAATACACAGTTTCATTGTTTAACTAATTTACTTCTTTTATTTAATAACAAAAGAAATTTACTGAACATGTGCTTACCTGCCAACCATTCTGAACCATGGAAATCTGTCATAAAAGGGATCGCCACCTGTCAAGGATTCAATATTGTAATCAGGGGATGTTGGTGACAGCTCTGCTTCATTGTGATACATCTCCCTCATAAGTTCAAGACGCTGTCTGTAGACATAAAAAATGAATTAGTTTGCACCTCATACAGATGGATTTTGTGCTATGCACACCAACTTTCAAATTACCCATACCTAAGCTATTTACAAAACGGTTAAGTTTTGTTCATGGTATTATTTCAAAGAAATTTAGATTTTTAATTATATCGCTGAATTTGTAGTGAATATTCATGAGGCATTCAAATATTTCAGATTAAAGAAACCAACATCTTGTCTGAGAATTAACGCTTTTAATCAGAACAGAGTATGTTGTATGATAACTGTATGTTGCAAGTTAAAACTGTGTGCCAGACTGCGATTCACAGTATTTCTCAACAACTTATCTGAGGCTGTGAGCAATCCAAAGTTCCTGTTGTATATTTTCACATGAAAGTGTTGGTCTCATAACACCATGGGAGAACCTCTGAAGAGTTTGGATGGAAAGAAAGGAGCTCATGACACATTGAAGATTTTAGCTTGGCCATGAGGCCTGTTTGAATCACATAATTCGTAGTGCACTGTTCATAAAAGGCAACAATACGAGTTAAAATCTTGGTCCGAGCCACAGTTTTTAACTTGTTACATGCATTTATTTCATCTGTTCCAAAAGATTTTTTATTTTCAAATTATCTAGCTTCTGGGTTATGGCACAGAAAGGCTAGAAAATAGGACACTGAGAAGCAACCTGAGTGGTGAAAATGAAAGGGTTTGTGAAACACAGCCAAAATAAAAGCATTTCAAGTATAACTTTTGTTACATTTTCCATTTTATATCTAGATATGTTAGTGACCTATAAAATGTTATGTCTTCTTAAATAAACTGGTAAATTTCATTTTTCATGGATAAATGTTGTAAATTCAGAATATGACAGTCAAGTATGCTAGTTAGAACTGTGAGACAAGAGGAGCACCATACAGCAATAGCTACAACAATCAACTGCAACATGACTGGCGAATTAATAACAGGAAACCTTTAGTTACTTTCCTGAACTTTGCAAATATTAGACTTTCCACCTTTCTTAATCTACGTTCTGAAATGACCATTACTTCTCTTAGCTGTGTTTTCTGCTTGTCCTGCTACATTTTAATTCCACAGGAACTGAAGGACTTTACAAGGCCACAGAAAATGTTCACATAATTTCTTTTTCTTTTTAATTCTAGTATTAAAAGTATTAAAAATGGCCTTCCTTTTAGAGGAATCTCTTAGAAGTCAAACAATTAAGTGGTTAACACATTACTGTCAGAACAGTGAGCCTATACGGTATACTACTTTCTCTATAATAATTGAGAAGAATGTAAGGAATTATACAGGCATGTTCCTCTCCTCTCTTATGAATGGGTAGAATTATTACATACTGTACAGTTGTTTTATTTTAATAATACTTCAGACTGTCTTTCTATTTGGTATTTATATTGTATGCATATTGTCTTCCATTTGGTATTTATATTTTGCAGTACATTAGTTATTTATGGGAGCATTCTGAAAAGTAAGGCCTTTGAATTTTTATGTGAAAACTATTAACTTTTTAGATGAAACAAACTTTATTAATATTCTACACCTTTGTTCTTCAAGTCTACATTTTTTTTCTCAGCATAGTCAGCTTGGCAATGAATACATTTCCCCAGCGAGAAACCAGTTTGTTGATACTGTCACTGTAGAATGTTGGACTTTGTAGACAGAGCAACAGCCTCAACTCTGCTTGTACTGCTTCATCATTATCAAAGCCCTGGAAAGTGTTCCTTAAGTGTTGGAAACAGATGAAACTCAGATGGAGAATGAACAATGACAGTGAACCCACAGCATTAGACCATTGCAGATATTACAGCAATTGTGTGGCCTGGTATTGTCTTGCTGAAGGGAAGGGTACTCTTCAAATTCATGCTTTCAGTTTTCTGATGGATTACAGCACACTGTTTCTCTTGTACCAACATAGTTACATTCACACCACCATGTTACACGTTACAATTTTGAGCCCTCTAGAGGCAGATGGTTGTAACTTGCATCAATTAAGCATGAAAGCCAACCAATATGCATCACATGTAATACCTCAACCGATATTGAAAACAGCATAAAAAATTGGAGGCATTACTTTCCAGCTCATTGTTATATTTATTTATCAGGACCATGTGAGCGATATACTACTTGGTTATGGAATGAGTCAGTACGAAATTTACCAAGTAGAAAATTTATAAACAAAGAATTGGACTATAAATAAAACATGACAAATAGGGAGTATATGAATAAATAACACATTACAGAGAAAAATTATGAACTATTGTGAGGAATTCACATGCACAATAGAAGCAGTGTATCACACGGAAAACTTTCAATTTGAATTTTAATACTTGTGGTTCACCACTTAACTTTTTCAGTTTTGCTGCAAGCCTATTGAAAATAAAACCTGCTGTGTAGTGTGCACTTTTCTGTACAATGCTTAAAGAAGTGTTAGCCAAGTGTATAATGCTGTTTCATCCAGTGTTCACAAAACAAATGTTGCAGTTGCTTCCAAATGAATCAGTACGGTCAATGACAAATCCCACGATGGAATACACGTACAGAGGGAGTACAGTTAGACTTCTAAGATACCTGAACAGCAATCTACATGAAGTTCACAAACTGACAGCAGGCTAAGAATATTCTCAATGATTGCACAGAGTTGTTCCATAATATAACACCATATCATAAATAGAGCATTTTCAATTGCTGTGTAGTGCCGCTACCATTCTATTGTCATATCTGTGAGAATATATGGAAGAGTAGTGCAGTAGCCACTCCTAACCGGTGGGCGTAGGGTGTTACGATTTCGATTATAGCGACCAAGCTGTTGAATTATTGCAAGATGAGCCAAGCTTGCTTCATTAAACTTGCCAGTGCAGCGGTAATGTGCAGCTCTTGCAGTACAGGCAAAGGAATTCCTCCACCAGTGTGTTTCCGGGAAAATGACTAGAAGTAGTGCATTGGCATAAGATGTGCACTGCTATCTTGTATAAATAGCTGTCATTTTTGTAGCATTTTCATGTGCAACCCAGCAGATCTACCAGGATGTGGAGGCTATGCCGGGTGAGAGGACCACATGGAGCCACCAGCAGCAGTCACAAGTCTCTGGCACAGTACCAGCTTTCAGCACTACATCTGGCCTCCAAACTTAGTGCCACAGTGCAGTGGACCTCCAGGCTCACTCCATCAGCAGCCAGAACACTGTCCAGGGGGCAACAGGTCACGTCCCCAGTACAACAGCCATCTTCTGCCACTGTGGTAGACACGCCTTCATCATGGCCGCCATGATGGAGTCATCCACCATAGAGATGGCTACAACACCAAGATTGTCAACCATCTTTGTGCACTGCTCATGCCAGGTGTCTGCAGCACAGCTCACACAGTGGGGCTTCATGCCAGGTGTTGAGCACAGGTGTCAGCAAAAGCTGGATGCACTCATGAAGTGGGGGCACGGTCACTAGTCCATACCGATGCAGCACTAATGTACGAGCAAACAATGAGGTATTAATTTTCAGAGTCAAACAATGGAAAATCCAGGATGGATTCATAATTTTGACAGCCACATCTTTCTGAGCCTCCAACGGCCCTCTAGCCCTCCTTAA
Organism: Schistocerca gregaria; assembly: GCF_023897955.1. Classification (NCBI taxonomy): domain Eukaryota; kingdom Metazoa; phylum Arthropoda; class Insecta; order Orthoptera; family Acrididae; genus Schistocerca; species Schistocerca gregaria. Next base: position 757,538,219 of record NC_064921.1, read on the forward strand.
TCTTCTACTGCCTACTACCCCAACATCACAGCTACCTCTCCAATGATGGTGTTGGCTGTATTTGGCAGCAGAAGTGATGGCATTGTCTTCAGCGAGTAGCAGATGGTTCAACATCCATGCAGCATGACATCCTGACCATGACCTGCTGTGTCAATCAACACAGTGTAGCTTGTGAGAGAACTGTTAATTGTTTTGCTGTGTATGACAGGCATGGTATCTATGAAGGGTTGTTACCAAGGCTTGAGGCTTACTTTGTTTAGGTGAGAGGAACTGGCTGATCTGTTGGAATTTTGGGGTAGCTACTAGGAGCATGGAGCCTGTTAGATATTCTCAGAGTAATCTGCTTGGGCACTGTGCACTGAGTCAGTAACTGTAACTTGTTTTATTTGCCATCTTTACAAGCATAGTGGGAGGCAACTTAGGAAATCTAGACAGTCGATAAAGTGGGATAAAATGTAATTTGTTGCTTATTTTTTCAGTTTTTGAGTTGTTGCATGTTTATACTGTGTATTGTGTGTGAATGAGGGGTAAAGGTGTTGCAATGGAAGACTCAGAAATGTGGGGTGTTTTGGAGCCAGAGGCAGTGCATTTGTTGGGGCAAATTGCAGTTAAGGATGAAGAAACAGAACTGCACCAGACACCAGATCATGAGGTAGATCCAACTGCCACTAGTCTAATTATTCCCTTTCTTTGAAGGTAATCTGAGGATATGGGATGATTTGAGGAGGACCCCACATGATTGATGAGTATGAATGGTTGGTCAGTTAGTCAGTTATGGTTGGCAGTTATGATGGTAAATGTAAGTCTAGCGAGAGTCACAAAAACCTCTGTGATTTGAACAAAAACATTGAGGAATGTGGAGACATTCAAGCAGTTGAAGTGGGAGCTCCTGCAGAGGTACAAGAAGCAGGACATGCATGGTTTTTTCACAAACAATTTTGTATTGTTATGAAATGACATGGGGAAGCCATAGAGGATTTTTCTGACCCAATAAGGAAGGTGAATATATATAGACATGAGTTGGGGGAGAATGACGAAGCAAATAATATTTTGTGCAGTAAGCCACGCAAAGGGCACTCCTGAGACTCTTACCACTGACACCACATATACATAATTAAAGCGAGATGGCCAATGCTCTCTTCAGTGCATATGCACATCAGGCTTGAACTCTTGTGGGAATCAGCAAGATGCTGCAGGTAACAAGGATAATGGGGAAAGGGCATTACATTATTTGTGTGTGGATAAGTTGAGAATTTGGGTCTGATGGGAGGTGTTCTTAGGTAGTCAGTGCAGTTGCAATGACCACTGTGTCCAGATAGTATAGTTGTCAAAGTATCTGCCTAGTAAGCAGAAGATCCACATTCAAATCCTGCTCTGGCACAACTTTTCTCATTGATTTGAATCAATGCCCACTCACAGGCAATATCTGTAATTCATTTAATCTTAATTCATAATGGCTGCTCGATGAAAATGGTGTCTCTTCTTTCAGACGTGTCTGAAAGAACTGTCAGCACATATAAATACTATAAGAAATTTGTAAGGAGGTTCCCCAATATAATGCGACCACTCACACAGCTGTTGAAAAAAGGTGCAAAATTTTGGGGGACAAAGAAGTGTCAAGAGTGTGCTTGAAGAGTTGAAAAAGTTTTAATGTCAAGTCCAGTATTGATTTTTACAGATTTTCAGATAGAGTTTATACCATCTTGTGATGCATGCTTTGCTGTGTGTCCCAAATCAAGAGGTCAATGGTAAGGAACATCATGTGGCTTTCAGTACTGATATAACTTAATAGAGCAGAGGAAAACTATTCAGCCACCGAGAAAGAGATATTTAGCCTCATATATGAAGTCACATATTTTTGATGTTGCCATTACAAGAAAAATTTAAAGTGGTGACCAACCATGCCACTCTGAAATGGTAATTAGAGTAGAAAGACCTGTCCATCAGACTACTAAGATTGACATTATTAAGAATCAGTGGGTTTGGCTATGAAGTGATGCACAAGCCTGAAAAAACCATGGAAATGTAGATGCTGCGAACAGAAAGGTAGCAATAGTACAGGTACTTTATCAAGGCACTGCTGAAAGGCAAGCAGCCCAGCATGCTGATAGGGACTGAAAACTGCACAAAATGCAGCTGCAATTCAGCATGTGTGATGGTCTGATGTTGTAGGTAATTAGGTTAGGGTCGTGTGTAGTATCACTGGCTAAGTTGAAAGAGAAAGTCTAGAGAAGGGCACATGATCATGTGTTGTCTGGCCATGGACAGTGCTGAACAACTAACCAAAGACTGGCTGACAGATACTGATGGAAGGGAAGGAAGGGAGATATGGATCAGTACATGAGGAATTGTGTGCAGTGTATGTAGCATGCGTACTTCGGTCATCAGTGAATACCATTACAGAAACTGCCAGAAGCATCAAAGCTCTTTGAAATGATTGATGTGGATGTGTTAGGAGTGTTTAACCGGATACGAGCAGGAAATTGTTTTGTGTTGACAATAACAGATCACTTTTATCAGTATGTGGAGATGAATGCTATGCCAAATTATCAAGTAGTTACAGTCACACAAGCAGCTTACCACATTACAAAGTAATTTTGTTTGGTCCCTACATACTGAAGGGTAAAACTAAGAAATTCGTAAAGAGGTACTGAAGACTTCACGACGTGGTTGAGACTATGTCACTAGTCAACATCAGTCTGCAGTTGCTGACTTGGTCAAGAATAGTACATGTTGGATGCCTGTGTTCATTCTGTGGTGCTCTGGGTCCAATATGAAGAGTAGTAAGACAGAGCCCGAGAAAGATGCAAAAAGGGATAGACGTAAGAAGGTGGATGGACCTGCATGAAAGGCACTGTATGCACTAAGGTCAAGGAAGTGACAGAGGTATTTTTACAGTGTTACTGATGAATATTTAAGGTATTATGTGTGAGGTGTCAGGTTATAAAATACTAAGAGTTGAGGAATGAATTTTTGTGTTAGACAAAAGGTTCTTCTGATTTTCTTTGTATGTGGGTGCTCATGGGCGGCAACAGTCTTCTGAGGAGCAGGGAGGATCGTGGTAGCCCTTGTCCTCAGGTTGCTACACATCAGGGGCGAGGGTGGAGAGGTTGCTAGTCATGCCAGTGCTGAATGTCTTTGCCCAGAAAGGAGTGAGGCTGCTATGGAATCAGCACATGGAGGAAGGAGTTCTTACTGCCAACATGGTAGTTATCAACCACCATATCAAGTTTAGTTTTTAATGCATGGAAATGGGCTTCAACAGGTAGACATAAGGAAGTTCATACAAGTGAGGACATGAGGTGTGTTGTTAAGACTGGGTATAACGTGCTGTCGACATCGAGGTCATTAGAGGCAGAACACAAGCTCAGATTGCGTCAAGGATGGGGAAGGAAATTGGCCATGCCCTTTCAAGGGAACCATCCCGGCATTTGCCTGAAGCAATTTAGGGAAATCACGGAAAACCTAAATCTGGATGGCCGGACATGGGTTCGAACTGTTGTCCTCCTGAATGTGAATTCAGTGGATCTCTCATGAGGGGGACAGACATGTGGTGGTGATGGATGAGGAACTGCAACATTGTTGGAGGGAGAAAGTGTCCAGCTCAGTCGATTCAAATTGGCACACATGCATACACTGTGCAGCTATTCATGGGCAGAAATGAAGGACAGTGTTGTTCAAGGGACAGTGTGGAACCTAAACCTTATTTTCAGCAAGTGGGGTGACAATGGATTTATTCTGTATGTGATAATGTGGTACTGGTGGTGAGTTATTACGAGTGTGGAAGGTTCATAGAAGCAAGCTGGATGGATCTGAGGGGAAGTGAGTTGTTGATTAATGGGACAGCATGTGACACAACATGGCCAACCTTCCATCTACCAGCCATGGTTTTGAGAGTTAGCCAGCTGAAAGTAACACAGTCACAGTTTTCTAAGAGGTTCCCCCATAGCAGAATATAACCATTCTGAACAACACATTTAAACTGGACCTGGTTCATCCCCTGGAACAATTAATAGTTGTCCAGAAGGGTGGATTTCAGGCAAACAGTTGCTGCAGTAAGTTGAGCAATTCAGGGAAGGACAATGACGAGTACCAGGATCTTGAGCATTGCAGTACCTAATGCCACAGTGGATTCAATCTTGCTGTGTATAGCCTACATCTGTCCCAGGCAGGGTGCCATCCATCAACCTGATGCATCAGTAGAACAGGTTCTGGTCGAATGGATCCTCACAGCACAAAAGTGAGTGAGTGTGGAATAATGAAGAGTCACTATTGATGACAAATGTATTTCCTAGAGTTTAAGAGGTAGGAGGTCACAGAATGAGTTAGGCATGTTTGTAAAGAAGGGCACAGGACTGGCAGGATGTAGAAGTATAAAGGCACGATGTGACGTGCATTCCAAAGAAACAAATGGTCTGTTCAGTGGGGTAGGAATAAGCAACTGACAAGTGTAAGAGGGAATCTAGCAAATAAGGTTAAGTGGCACAATGGCGTTACAGGTGTTCTGCTGTCTTGTACAAACAGCTGTTATTTATGCAGCAGTTTCATTATCCACAACCTAGCAGTTTTACCAGGGATGGAGGCTACGATAGTTGAGGGGACGACATCGAGCCACCAGCAGCAGTCATGAGTTTGAGTCTCTGTAGCAGTACCGGCTTCCAGCACTAAGCCAGGTCTCTGGACTCAGTGCCACAGCACAGTGGGCTTTCTGGGCTCACTCCAGCAGCAGGACTCCTGTGGAGCAGTGAGTACATCCCATGCATGGTGGATGTCTTCTGCCACTGCGGTGGGCAGGCCTTCACACTACGCACCAACAGCCGCCGGGATGTAGTCGTCCACCACAGAACTGGCAACCGAAGCAAGGTTGCCTACTGTCTTCATGCGGCACTGACACCAGGTGTTTGTGGCATGACTCACACAATGGGGTCATGTGCCACTTGCTGAGAATGGGCGTCACCAAAGCTGGATGTGCACATGTTGCAGCCTGCTGACTGAACAGTAGATGACATCTCACGGGCCACCTAACCATCTTTCTGTGGAATGGTTACTACCCCATGCAAATAAAATAGTTACACCCACATCTTTCTGGTCCTCCACCAGCCTGCTATTCCACCTCAACCCTCAACTGCCTGCCATCCTGTCATTGTAGCAACCCTTTCACCAACTGGGTTGGCTATAATTGATTTTGGAAACTCCGTGTTAAATGGTGTTTTCTTTTGCTGGTACAATGTGTTTTAGTTGTAGATACTACAATTTTTTCTTCTCTTTTCATCAGACCCTTTCTTACAGTAATGAAAAGTAGAATAACATTTAAACTATCATCTACAGTATCTTTGAATTAACTTATTTCCCCTGCTCTTCTTATAAAATGTCAACTGCATTTAATTGCAGTATAGGAGAAACATCAAAATATGGTTAATACAATTTCACTGATACAAAGCTATAGTTAAAATGGAAAATCCAGGATGGAATGTAACAATATTATGAAAAGGATAGTTGCTATTCAACATACAGTGGCCGATGCTGAGTCACAGATAGGCACCACTAAAAGACTGCCAAAAGTGAGCTTTTGGACAACAAGTCCTTCATTGCAAATAGACAAAACAAACACACACACACACACACACACACACACAGTCTCTGACTGTAGGGACTGGACTGCGAGCAGAGGTGCATGGTGGGAGAAGCAACCAGGTTGTGTAGATAAGGAGGCGGCTGGGACGGGGAGGGTGAGGGATAGCAGGGTATGTGTGGCAGATGGTAAAGCACTGCTTGTGGGAGCCTACAGGGGTGAGGTGAAGAGAGGGTAGGGCAGTTAGGTGCTTTCGGGGAGTTAGACTGAGGGTGGGAAGGAGGAATGGGGGGCAGCAGGAAAGGAGAGAAGTAAAAAGACTGTGGGCCTTGGTGGTATAGACGATTGTGTAGTGCTGAAATGGGAACAGGAAAGGGGCTGGATGGGTAAGGGCAAAACTAACAAAGATTGAGACCAGGAGGTTAACAGGAATGTAGGCTATATTGCAGGGTGAATTCCCACTTGTGCAGTTCAGAAAAGCTCATTTTGGTGGGGAGAATCCAAATGGCACAGGCTGTGAACCAGTCATTGAAATGAACATTGTGTTGGGCAGCATGCTCAGCAGTGGGGAGGTCCAGCTGTTTCTTGGCCACAGTACTTCGGAGGCCATTCATGTGAACAGACAGTTTGTTGGTTGTGTCATGCCCATACAGAATGGAGCAGAGTGTGTCACATGATTGCATTTGATAGGACAGGTGATGTTTGTGACTGGACTGGAGTCTGTGGTGGTGGGAGGATGTATGGGACAGGTCTTGCATCTAGGTCTATTACAGAGATATGAGCCATCAGGCAAGGGATTGAGAGCAAGGGTTGTGTATGTACGGATAGGATATTGTGTAAATTCAATGGGCAGTGGAGAGGGTGGTTGTGGTCTGTGAAGGCCTCAGTGAGACCCAGTTTTGTACAAAAACAGATCTACCAGGCCGAATCTCTCCAGTCACCCACCATTTCCCGAAGTCCCACTGTTCAGCAACAGAGGAGCATTCCTCTTTTGACTCAGTACCACCCAGGACTGGAGTAACTGAATTATATTCTACGCCAGGGTTTCGACTACCTCTCGCTATGCCCTAAAATGAGGAACATCCAACCCCCAATCTTTCCCACCCCTCCCACAGTGGTATTCTGCTACCCACTGAATCTATACAATATCCTCGTCCATACCTACACAACCTCTGCTCCCAACTCCTTGCCTCATGCCTCGTGTTCCTGTAGTAGACCTAGATGCAAGACCTGTCCCATACATCCTCCCACCACCACCTACTCCAGTCCAGTCCAAGCATCACCTATCCCACAAAACACAAGGCTACCTGTGAAACCAGATATGTGACCTACATGCTAAGATGCAATCACTGTGCTTTGTTCTGCCCCATGTGGGCATGACAAACAATAAGCTGTCTGTCTGCATGAATGACCACCGTCATACTGTGGCCAAGAAACAGCTGGACCACCCCATTGCTGAGTACGCTGCCCAACACGTTGTTCTTCATTTCAATGACAGCTTCACAGCCTGTGCCATCTAGATTCTCCACACCAACACCAGCGTTTCTGAACTACACACTTGGGAACCCTCCCTGCAATATATCCTACATTCCTGTAAACCTCCTGGTCTCAATCTTTGTAAGTCTTGTCCTTACCCATCCAGACCCCTTCCTGTTCCCATTCTGGCACTACGTAGCCCTATATTCCACCAATGCAACGCAATCTTTTTACTTCTCTCCTTTTCTGCTCCCCCCATCCCTCTGTGTAATGTCCCGACTGCACCTAACTGCCCTACCCTCTCTCCACCCTGTCCCTGTAAGCTTCCACAAGCCCCAAGTAGCACTTTACTGACCCCAACTCCTACCCTGCTATCCCTCCCCCCTCTCTGCCCCAGCCTCCTCCTTACCCCCACCACCCAGTTGCTTCTCCCACCATGCACTGCTGCTCACAGTCTGGCCCCTACAGCCGGAGACTGTGGTTGTGTGTGTGAATTGCACCAATTGCATGTGCGCGTGTGAGGTGTGTGTGTGTGTGTTTTTTGTCTGTTTGCAACTAAGGCCTTGTTGGCCGAAAGCTCACTCTCTGACAGTCTTTTAGTTGAGCCTATCTGCAACTCAGAATCTCCGCTATATGGTGAGTAGCTGCTATCCTTTTCCTAATATTGTTGTAAAGCTACAGTTAATAAGCTGAAGTTGTATTTAAATATTAATGGAACTTTTTTGTGAAAAGATACCTTTACATATTCAAATAATAAGACAATTTATAAACTACATCCTGCTCAAATCAAACAATGGAAAATCCAGGATGCTCAAATATTCAGTTCATCATTCATGAAATCTTCAGCTTGTTATAAATTTTCATTCTCATGTACTGGGAGTCGGAGCAAGTTTAAATGATGAACAGGGAGCACATTTTTCTTTTTTTTTAATTTCGTGAAGTGTGAACAAGCATTTCTCCTTGTATAATTTTAAATTGGTATGAAAACAAATGATAATTTAATGGATATATAGGAAAGGTACTGTCAATAATTTTAGTTTTTTAAACAATGAGCAACATGATTTCCTTGGACGCACAACACACATCTAATAATTCTTTTCTGTAAATTCAGTATGTACATTAAGTTGCTCGAATTTCACCAAAAAACAATACCATACCTTATAACTGACTAGAAATAGCAATGGTATGCAATTTTCCTTTTGTCTATGTCAGTGACATTTACCAATATTTTCACTGCAAATGCAAAGCTATATAATTTGTTTACTAGATATCCAACATGTTTGTTCCAATTTAAATTCTTGTCTAGATTTAATGCTAAAAAATTCACAGAATCCACTTCTTCTAGATATTGATTTTTGTGGTTTACTTTAATTTCCTGGCATGTTGACTGTTTTGATTTGAGCTGGATCACATGGGTTTTTGGGACGTTCAGGGTTAATCCACTGAGATGAAGCCATGTTTGTAAATGACCTATTGTATTGATGATGCACACAGGGATAGTTTCTGACTTACAATCCTCTATTAATACAGATGTGTCATCTGCAAATAAAACTGATGGGGCAGTTATACTGATTGACAGATCATTAATGTAGAATTGAAACAATATAGGTACTAAGATAGAACCTTCAGAGACACCTTGTGTTACTGTCTTCTATTTGAAAGAATAATTTGCTGTGCAGAGACAACCACTCTTTATTTCATTCTGCATTTCTGAATTTCTTTCTCTTTTGTTAGCTAAATTTATTTACATTTTGTCAGTACTTTTCATACTGATTTGCTTGCTACACAGACTATGTAAGAACATGAGCTCAGCTGCAGCTGTAGGAATATCTACTGAATGCTTTAAATAGCAAACAAATAATCCAAAAAATTAACCTGGGCCCATGTCACCTTTAGACTATTTTTCTGTGTTGCTTGTGGCACACATCTGAAATATTAGTAATAAATTTTCTATATAGAACTTATTTTCATATATCTTTATATAGAAATGACCCTTAAAGTTTATTAGACGATAAACTTATGCAAAATTTTGTCAGAAACGTTGATAAATACAGAATTTATCTTACAAATATGCTTGGTGATTCATAAAAGCATTTATTTACTGCAAGTTCATGCTAGTCAGGGCAACAAAGCATGCAAACTCACAACGCCCATTACCTATCTTAACAGTGTGGATTCTTTATTTGCAAACATTTCATTGTTCAGTTTAGGAAAAAACACAAGCAAATGTTCTTCACAGCAAACACTGAGATTTTGAGAAGAAGACTTTAAATATTAACACAGTAAAAAAGTTCAGCAAACATTAAATATGATGAAGACAAAAGCAGTGATTTACACCAGTGAAAATTCACAAAAAGCTCTGTCTAATGTTGTCCTTGGATGAGGCAGAACTAAGTAACAGGTAAGATGAAGAAGAAGAAGTAAAGAAGGAGGAGGAGAAGAACATATTTTACAGAAGGAAAGCATGTATGTGCATATCCAAATATAAAACACCAGCTTCAGTGCACACAAAATGCCATGCCAGGAGCTCAGGGTCGGTGGGCGAAGAGCACATTCAGATCAGCTCACAGGTACATTTATGCTGTAAAGGAGTACACCAACCTCGAAGGCAAAAGATTTGCAAGTGAGAACTTCTGATTAGGACACACAGTGAGACATTGGAAAAAGTCATCCTTCACATCCGGTGTCTCCGGGCTAATATCTTCATTGTAAATATGACGCATGAGTTCCAAGCGATGTCTACAATACAGACAATGATGCTGTTAATTACAAAAAGTGTCAAATGCACACTGAACAGAAGAACACCTGTACTGCAGACAGAAGTAATACATAAAATTAAATGCATGCTTTAAATGATGATCAACTATGCAGTATCTTTTGCCTTGGAAGTTACTTTTCCTTCTAAAAGCCAAAAAAAACACCTCACTTGTAATTTCTGCCACAATAATATTTGACTACAGAATCAATCAATTTCTGCCTCCAACAATTAGATCACTATTATTTTACAACATTATTTTCCATTGTTAATTCCCTCATGCAATTAAATAATTCTATCACTTTTTGGATCTGAAATCATTTTGAAGGAATTACATTGATCATATATTTAAAAATATCAACATGAATTTCATACATAATACACAAAATCAGAACACAGTCACAACAAATAAGACATGGAAGAAATGAAAATCTATACAATACGACAGGTAATACCAGAAGAACAAAAAAACAGCACCCCAATATCTACTGTTTGCACTAGACACAATATCATGAAGAGCATTCAGTTCAATTCCTCCCTTTAATTTATGAGTATTCATTTTCCATTGGATTTATCTTCCATGATAAAAGCATCTGATTTATTTTGCTTCACTTTCATTCTGAAATCCAGTGCTCGTTCTCCTTTGTTGCAGTTTATCAGGTTGAGTTTCTCCTTTCAACATTTGTACATTCTCTTTCTCTGCTTTTTGTTTTCTCTTCTTTGTGCCCCTCTTGTTAGTGCATTCCACATGCATACCATGTACCCTCCTGAGACATGTTGTTCAAAAGTTTACAAAGTATCATCCTTTTTGTGTGCCTGTCTGGTACTCATTACCTCTAAGAGATATCAAGCACTATATGCACAAGAAAAGAAAAGCTTTCTAAGACAATGATTTGCAATTAACAGGCTTTATTTTTTATATACATAGCAAATATATTACTTTAATTTTTCTTTTCCATCACGTGTATTATATTCTAATGCATTTGAGAAACAAATTATCTACTCATCACTGAATCTGTGTGGAGAATATTTCTCTTTCCTTACATCATCCTTTGAGTTCCATGTAGGATTTTCCATTAAGGATAGAAGATGGTAAAAATAATATAAATTCATTAAAAAAGATCAAATATCCTGGAGTATCAGTGTGTATAAAACCTGAATGATATATAACAGGAAGTCTTCCCATGAAGAAACTGTTCTTGTGGTATGCTGGAAGACAGTAATGGTCTTTTGATTATTTTATCAAAATAAACCACAAATTTATTGATAAGATTAAAATCTGGATATTATGGAGGCCAGGGAAAACATGTTTTAATCTTTACACTTCTCAAACAAAACTTTTACACTTCTAGCCATGTGATTGGAATGCATCATTACCTTGAAAGTTGAAATCTGCTGCTGGGAGTAATGCTTGAGCAACTGAATGAACACTTTGAACTAAAATGGTTTCACAGATCTTAAAAGTTACCATTATTTTCTGTGAATACCAGGCCATGAGCACCCAAACATCATACAAATGGAACTTTTCCAAGTGTTTTTGCTCTTCCTTGATGAAAGAACCTTTGGTTTTGAAAGATAGCTTTTGTGTCTCTCTCTCTTTTTTTAAATCAGGTTAAAACTTGGTAAGTGGAAGTGTTTTCTACATTTGTTTCATAAACTATGAAAAAAGGATTACTTTTTTGCAGTGCACTCAACATGCAGCACTCTTGGAAGTGCTAGCACAAACAAGCCATATTGTGATGGAGGCAATATTCAGTACTTAGAAAATAGATACATACATGTTTCATAAGTTACCTTAGTAACTTATTTGTTTTTTTGGTTGCCAATGTGTTTTGACTGAGTGAGCCTTTTATTTACTTTCCTGTCCTTAACTTGTCCATCTGCCTTTTCTTTAAGAAACATAATATGGTAACAAAAGATTCACATTGAAGTTCATTTTTTGTGCAGTATTATTCACTCAACAGCTGGGTTATTGTTTTATCTTGTGCTAAATTTGGCACTGATATATAGAAACTTGATGCAACAAAGAACAGTGGACCAACAGTACAAATTTACCTCAGCTTCTCCAGTGTCCAGTAATGTGTTGCACCATTCTTGGTGTCCTGCACTTCAACAGCAACAATGGTTCGTGGGTAAGGACGCTCATCGTCGTCATCATCATCAACAGCTGGTAACAGGTCAGCAGGGAGTGGAGAGTATAGAGTATCTGTCAAAAGTGTGAACTGGAATTGCACCTGCAACAAATTTACTATTGATTAGGGTGTGCTCAAGTCACATTTTTTTGGGATCTGCAAATACTATTTCACAAAATAATATAAATATAACTGCCAGTAGTTTCAAAAAATGTGTCTCATAAGTTATGTTTAAGGACCAAAAAACTCCCTTGATGTTTTCCAAATATTAATGGTATCCTTATTGTGTTTGGAAAGTAGTCAGTGAAACTTATTAGACAGATATAAAAAAGAAAATTTTAGTGCTTTACAGGAAGAAGAAAATATGAGTAGCAAACATATGTTCATCCAAAGATTGGCTATAGTTGCTGATAAAGTAGAGGAATGTCATCTTTAATGAGAAAATTACAAGAATATTTTCTTAAATGTCTTCTGAATATTCATATTTACAATATAGCTCAGTGAAGTTCTGGAATTACAGTCAACTGGTCATGCCAGCAGTCTTTTTATTTTACTAACAATTTTCCTTCTCTTTTGTTATAGAGTAATCACAATATTTGCATGAAATGAAGGGGAATATAAACAACTGTGACTCCATTCAGAACTAATGTGACTCCTCCCTTATATGACGAGATTATGCTTTTGGCTCTCCCATGGAACTGTAGGTTCTGTAGTATAGAAAAAAGATTCGAACAACAGGAGGAAAAGATGTGTGCCCTTCAGGCTGAACTATATTCGGTAAAAACTGAATTAGCTAAGTTAAAGGGGGAAAAAGACTGCGGGAAATGGGAATTGGTAACAAGGAAATCGCGAAAAGGGACCAGCCATGTAGATGTTGTCGAAGTTCCAGTTATGAATAAATTCTCCTTGTTACCTGAAGTAGGAAGGGAGGAGCCAAAAACAGGAGTAGTTGAAAGTAGGGTGCAGCAGACTACTAAAATTGGTAACAGCATTAGGTCGGGAAAATCTAGTAATAGGAAAAGAAAAGTCTTTCTGCTAGGTAGCAGTCATGGGAGGGGTGTAGGCCAACTAGTGCAGGAGAAATTAGGAGCAGATTACAAGGTCACGAGTTTGTTTAAGCCAAGTGCTAGGCTTAGCCAGGTGATAGAAGACATAGGACCACTCTGTAGGGACTTTGACAAGAATGATGAGGTGATAGTAATAGGTGGGGCAGGAAACAGCCTGGCTAAGGATAGGAATTATGATATTAAGAGTGACCTGGATTAAATAGGAACTGCAACAGGATGTACGAATGTGGGTTTTGTTGAGGTATTGCAGCGTTACGAACAGCCCTCGGTTAACCCTTCTGTGTGGCGAGTTAACAGAGAGTTGAGCGAGCAGCTACTGGACGGTGCAAAAACACACATTTATACAGTGCCTGTTGGTAGCATTGGGAGATGGGGATACACTCGACATGGCCTGCACCTAAATAGTCTAGGGAAGGATAGATTAGCTGATTTAATTGTAGGTCGTCTAAAGGGGGCCACTAGCACTCAAGGCAAAACCCCTGTGACCCGAAAGGGCATAGGGGCACCTTTTTTAGGTTGAACAAGATGTCCAGACAGGCAGCTCTTAAAGGTAAAAAAATAAATGGTTCGAATAAAGGTAGAGGAAACAGTTGTGTTAATATATTTCGCCAAAATATCAGTGGATTAAGGAACAAAATAGACGAACTAATAATTTGTTTTGAGAATATTAAAAATACAACAGAAGTTGATGTACCGTGCCTGTCTGAACATCATATAACTACACAAATGGAAAATGTAAATATTAATGGGTATGAATTAGCAACTTATTTTTGTAGAGACAATATGGAGAAAGGAGGAGCTGCCATTTATGTTAAGGGGGAACATAGTTTTAAAAACATAGAAACCGCAAAATTCTGTGTAGAACAGCACATTGAAGTATGCGCTTGTGAGCTTAAATTGGACAGTGGTAAATTCATAATTGTGACTGTGTATAGGTCCCTACTTGGAAATTTTCAAATGTTTCTTAAAAACCTAGATCTCTTGCTGCATTATCTGTCAGAAAAGGGAAAACACATTATCATTTGTGGAGATTTTAACATAGATTTTCTTAAACACTCAAGCAAGAAGAACGACCTTGAACAATTACTTTACTCTTACAATCTGACATCAGTCATTGATTTTCCTACTCGTATTGTACAAGACAGTAGCACCCTGATAGATAACATTTTCATAGACCAAGATAAATTAAAAGAAGTAAGCACCTATCCTATTAAGAACGGGCTTTCTGATTACAATGCACAGCTACTTTCAATTCATGACTTTGAAAAAAACAAACAAAATAATACGCCCAATTAACCATATAACAATTCAACAATTTAAGGAAAGCTTGAAAAGGGTAGACTGGGAGGATATTTATCAGGAACCTGATGCAAATGTTAAATTTAACTTATTCCATGATAAACTTGTGGGTATATTTGAAAACAGTTTTCCTAAGAAATTAGTGAATCATAATTCAAATAAACTTGATAAAAAACCATGGCTGACTAAACGGATTAAAATTTCTTGTAGCCGAAAATGGGAACTATACCAAGACACTAGAATAAGTCGAGATGAAGAAAAGCTCAACCATTATAAGAAATATTGTAATATATTAAGGAAAGTTATAAAAAAATCCAGAAGTATGTGTATCAAGTCTGAGATTAGCACCTCTGATGACAAAGTTAAAACAATATGGAATATAGTTAAAAGGGAAACAGGGCAATCAATGTCACAGGACAACAGTATTACTGTTAAGCACAATGAAAAGCTTATAAATGAAAAATCACAGGTTGAAAATATTTTTAATAATCATTTTATAAATGTAGTGGAAAATATAGGCACCAGCTGCTCACCAGATAGGGCAGAACTCTATATGAAAGAGGCATTCCCGGTGCAAACAAATGAAATTGAAATCCTACCCACCTCACCGTCTGAAATTAAGAAAATAATAAATTCACTTAAGAATAAAAACTCACATGGAACTGATGGTATCTCCAATAGAATACTAAAATCTTGTCCACACCTGATAAGTCGAGTTCTTAGCCACATGTGTAATAGCTCATTGAATCAGGGAATATTTCCTGACAGATTAAAATATGCCATAGTTAAACCCTTGTATAAAAAATGTGACAAGACAGACGTCAACAATTATTGTCCTATTTCACTTCTGACATCCTTCTCAAAAGTGTTTGAAAAAGTAATGTACTCAAGAGTAACTTTACACATTAGTGGGAATAACGTTTTAACAAAATGTCAGTTCGGTTTTCAGAAAGGTGTTTCAACAGATAGTGCTATACACGCTTTCACTGATCAAATTTTAAATGCTCTGGATAGTAGAACATCACCAATTGGGATTTTCTGTGATCTCTCTAAGGATTTTGATTGTGTGGATCATGAAATCCTCTTAGATAAGCTGAAGTACTATGGAATGAATGGTTCAGTACACAGATGGTTCACTTCATATTTAACTGGTAGAATGCAGAAGGTTGAAACAGTAAACCCACATAGTACACAAAGGGCAGCAGATTATTCAGACTGGGGATGTATCAAGAATGGGGTACCACAGGGTTCTGTCTTGGGGCCTTTGTTGTTTTTAATATATGTTAATGACTTGCCTAATTATATTGGACTTTCATTGAACTTTGAAAAAACACTGTACATACAGTTCAGTACAGGGAAAGGCATAACACCAGAAATAAATATAGAGTGTGGGGGAAAATCTTTAGCTAAAGCAGATTGTTCAAAATTTCTGGGTGTCTGTATTGATCAGAATTTAAACTGGAAGACACACATTGACAATCTACTGAAATGATTGAGCTCAGCTACCTATGCTATTAGTGTCATTGCAAATTTTGGAGACAAGCACATCAGTAAGTTAGCTTACCATGCATATTTTCATTCGTTGCTTTCTTACGGAATCATCTTTTGGGGCAATTCATCACTAAGAAAGAAGGTATTTATTGCACAAAAATGTGTTATCAGAATAATGTCTGGGGCTCATCCAAGATCATCTTGTAGACAATTATTTAAAGAATTAGGGATATTGCCAGTAGCTTCACAATATATTTACAGCCTAATGAAATTTGTTGTTAGTAACACAGATCACTTCAGAATTAATAGCACAGTCCACAGCTACAATACTAGGAGACAGGGTGACCTTCACTACCGTTCATTGAATTTGACATTGGCACAAAAGGGGGTGAATTATACTGCCACAAAGATTTTTGGTCAATTGCCAAACAATATCAAAAGTCTGACAGACAACCAATCGGCATTCAAAAGTAAGTTAAGGGAATTCCTGAGTGACAACTCCTTCTACTCCATAGATGAATTTTTAGACATAGGCCAAAGAAATACAGTAAGCATTAACAATTGTACCGTATATAAGACTAACAATGATTATTTGGGATAAATGAATCTTGTGTACTTTGACACGTTCCACATCATTACGAAAGAATCGTGTTCATGATCCATGGAACAAGTAATATAACTAACTAACTAACTAACTATGAGTCTAAAGTGTTGTAATTAGTTAACTATCTGAGCGAAGAGTTCATCATGGGGAAGACCTTAAACTATGGCTAAAAAATTCATTGCACTACACTGTTGTTTACAGGCACCAGTTCTACAGAAATATTTGGAGCTCGACTTTTTTCCTCATTTATACTTGTTTCATCCTTACTGAAAACAAAAATGAGAAATTTAACAGAATGCATGGTAAAAAAAGTAGAATCTTAGAAGACAAGGCGAGTAAAGAGACAACACTAAACTTTCATAAGATTATGGCAGTGTCGTTAGTCATATATAACACTAAAATCATTGGCCCTCAGCCATTATTAGCAAAGAAAAAAATTAAATTCAGACCCAGAAACACAGTTTATTTGATCAGATACAATCTGGTCAAATAACATTTTGCACCACCTGTGTTTGTGAACATTTGAGGTCTTAAGATTTGAAAGGGTAAGATAGTGAAGGGATAAGCCTTATGAAACTTTAATAAAAGTAGCAAGACCTACACAAAAACCAAAATTAAGGCAGTCGGTTTGAAAGTGCAAATCTATGTGCATACGTGAAATTGAAATATGCTGCTAGGAAAGTCCAATATTGTGTTGTCCCATCCCGATCACTATAACATGATTGGATCCTTCTTGGCACTCTGTCCAGAAGGTTGCCAAGATGTTGGTTGATGTTCAAGCCTGCCCCACTATTTGATGTTGGTTGACATTCAAGCCTGCCCCACTATTCAACTGCAGCCTTTCACAAAGTCATCAAGTGTGTGACAAAGGTTCCTGCAACAACATACTGAAAGCTTCAACTTGTCTCAAGCATGCTCACATGCTCAGTTGGTTCATGTTACCAGATCCTGGAAGCAATTTCATTTAGTCATTTAGTTTACTCATGGCTCCAGGATGCAGGTGTTCACAAGGTGTGTCTGGCACAATCATTTATTACTGTCTTGAAAGATGAACCCATCACTAGAATGTTGACTGTAGGGCTGACAGTAAGTTGGAAGATCCTGTTCCGAAACTGCAAAGCATTCAAAATTACTGATAGCTGAAGAGACACTCCAGACATCTGTACATGATACTGCCTGACTCTCCTGCCTCCTGACACTGTGGGAATGCATGCTTGGGCTGTGCATTGATACCTAGATGCTTCCATACACTTTTATGACAATCACCAGGCATCACACAAATCCTGCACTTTTTGGTGAAGAGGATTCGACACTCCATTGATCCAGATTCCATCCCTAGTGTTATCTTGCCTATCTTATCTGCATACCCTGGTGCTGAGGGGTTTGTACTGCTGTTTGTAATGTGTGCCTTTGGGCCAAATTGATCGTGTGTAGGTGGTTGTATACTATATATATCAACAGACCCCCTCCCATGGCAGTGTGTAGTTCTGTTGCATTCCCTTCATGGTACTTACGAGCCATAAGTTGTTGATAGCGATCACAAGTTAATGTTGTTGACTGCGGACAAAGAAAGAGGCATATCTTCAATGTTTAGCGTGTCATAATATGAGTTGAATGTTCCAGTATCTTCACTGTAGTACACTTATATGGCAGCAAACTTATCAAGATGCTATAAAGTGACAAAGTGTGCACAATCTAAAGCCAAAATGATTTTATGAGGCCCGTCAATAGACTGAACAGTTGTCGAAAGCTGGTTTACCCCATCCACAATTGAGATATTGTACACTCTACTGAACTATACTTAGAATGCAGGTTTACCTTAACCTCCAATCAATATACAGGTGACTGTATGTATCCATTTTCTGAGGTCAAAAGAGCACTCGTAAAGAGATTAATTGGGGGGGGGGGGGGGGGGGGGGAAGAGCTAAGAAAGACCTATAAAAGTCTTGTGGGTAAAGGAAAACTTTTTTTTTGAGCACATTAGATGGAATGAGGGAAGATAGAACATGTTAAATATTTTCCCTTTTCTCTGCTAAAAAAGGAACTCTTTGTTTCAGAAGATAGAAATGCTGTTATTTATTTTCACATGTTTCTGAATTGGGAGTTGTGCCTTATGATGATGGTGATGATTCGGTGGTGTGAATGCACGACAGCACGGTCTTGTGCCTTCTGGAGGTAAATATGGACAGCCGATCCATCTCTGCTCTCTGTACATCCTGCAGACAATTATGTTTGTGAAACTAAATACGGAACATAATGCAATGTACATCACTACAACAAATGAGGAAGGGGAAAATTTAAAACAGAATCACAGGTAATAAACTGCAGTCCACATTCAATAGGGATGATTTTTCGAACAGACTACCATCTGATTCTAAGATAGCTAATTTAAATATCTTAAAGAATAAAGTGCAGAATTTAGTAATAGAGAAATGCTGTTATTCAGTAAAAGATTTCAAATTGTAGTGTCTGACTGAAGAAAAATCATTTATACCTAGAGCCTAAACACATGTTACATCACCAGTCATGGATGTCACATGCAGAACAGTTTTGTGATGCTTTTTTTTAAAAAAAAAAAGAAAAGAAAAAAAAATTCAATGTAAAGTGCAGGCACTTTAATGTGGAGTTGGTCACAGGGATAAGAAAATGCGAACATAAACTACAATGGTGAGACAAGCTGTGTCAGTGATCAGGTCCCACCTCCCATGTACAGAACTGGTAGCTTACACCGACGATATATGCTTCCGTGAAACCAAAAATGATCCATGATGGTAATGATAGCCAGTTCTTTTTGCTGTCATGAGAACCATACTGGAATCTTGTGAGGGATATGGAATAATCTCCTCACTCATTCCATAATAATAATAATTAGCAACACACAACACAAAGCAAAGTGAAGTACACAATGCATTTGATAACAGCTACCACAATTTCCCTGAGTCCAGCAGTGCTGTACATATGGTAGTACAGGCCTGATCCCTTCTGGTGTATTAATGCAACCATAGTTCAAAAAACCCTCCACCTTAAACTTCCATGTTAAAAGGTGCACACAAAGACCAGCCTGGGGGGTTTCTGCAGTGTGTCCATGCCGAATACCAGGTGGAAACGCTGACATGGAATGAAATCTGAAGTTAGCAACAGGTAAAAATTCCTTCAAATAGGAAATAATAACTAACTGAAAATTAAAGTAAAAAAAGCCAAGTTTCATCCCTAAAAAAATTATCCATTTTCAAACGGCTCTGTGGTCAGGGCAACTACAGCTGTGGTACTACATTTCATAGCGATAACTCTGTAAACAGTTGTGTCTTGAATCAATTTTATTAAGGCTCTACAGGTTACATGGTTATAGCATCATCAGATGCGTATCTACATAACAAGAAATAAGCAAAGGCAGTGACTGAACCACTAAACATATAATACCAGAGCAAAAGCACATAATTATGAGAATAGATAAAAACACAAGTGTACTTACAAAAAATTAAAACATAGTGAACCACATGGAGGACAATACAGAAGGCCCTATTATCATAGTTAAACCATAATGTCCACTGGGCAGAAAGTCAATGAATAAAATGATGGATAATGGAAAACAGCCTACACTATAACCAAAGAGTAAGACACTAGACTAAAGGCAGCATATTGTTGAGGCAAGAAACAGAAGAGCTATCAGTGCATCAGCACAGCACAGAGCCACCTCGGTGAGCTGGAACTATAGCCAACTGCATTGTATGTGCAGAGTAAGGCAGGGAAACAAAATGTATGGTCCAAGTTGCAGGCTGAATGAACACCACACCATGACATGGGTTAAGCAAAACAAAAACCATACCCACTATGAGCATACTGTGAAAGATGGAGCTTCCTTACATCAATCCTGACAAAATAAATGCAACAAAGCACTCAGCTACCACGTTTGGCAAAACATTCTTATTTACTTTTCTCAGTTTTTAACCACAAAATGATGAAGTTCTACGTCAGTGCCCACTTTGATCAATATATTGAAATTATTGCTGTTGAAATAATTCACAAGGGATGTAATTATATGATGTGGTTCTGTCCTAGAATTTGCATTTCATTTATTATAGCATTATGTTTATCTTTACACAATTCTACTTGCTGGCAAATTTCTCATCACATTAATAATATGGACAAAGTTACAATCTCTCACCTTCTTTTTCAGCTCAACAGAGATGGCGTTAGCCTCCTTGAGGAATATGGCGTTTCCCCAGAGGTCGTCACGTAGAGAGGTGAACTGATGGTACTTCCACTTGCGGAAGCCCCACGCGGCCAGCTGGTACTGTCGGTCACTCCAGTTGCACTCTGCGTCAAACAAGGGGTTGACTGAAATGCCAGCAGGCAGTCCACAGTCAGCAACAACACCCAGCAAGACTCAGAGTTTAAAAAGACACTTAACTTAACAGAGCTTCACACACGCTCATGCGACAGTGCTCATTATCTGGGAGGCTTACTGGGAGTGCTTTCAAAAATAAAATAACAAAACTCAAAATAATGTTTACTGGCTTTATATGTATGTAATACACATAGTTTACAGAACAATTATATCTAATAATAATAATTTTAGACTACATATGCACATAAATATTAGACACAATTAGATTGTACACTACACAGCATACTTTAATTTATTTTAATGGCGTGCAAAGCTCCTGTCCAAAAGCCCGTTGTGTATCTGCTCATTAGAGTTCTACAAAACTCTGAGAGTTGATGAGGAACTAAAATGTTAGGAAGCGGTGATGGAAACTCAAACTTTTATGCTTATGCATGCTAGAAGCAGAAAAATATTCATTTTAGTAATATGAAACAGGTGAACATATTGGCCTCTGAAGTAAAATTGTAATATAAGCTGTACAGCTGTAACATTCCATGAAGGAAGAAAATGGCATTAAATTACTCACCAAATATATCCTCTTCATTATTAAAATCTTCTGGAGTATAAGAACTATACATTGACATAGTCATACTCTGTTCTTCAACTTGTTTCTGTAGTGCATCAATTCTGGCCTCATAGTTCTGAATTTAAAGAAATGATTAAATCCATTAAATTGTACAACAGAACAAAAGAAACGCTAAAACAAAACATCACATTGTGCTAAATACAGAGTAATATGCTGAGTGAGATCATCGACATGTAAAATGAATTTAATGATATATCTGAATGTTTTATATCTTCTTGTGAGTCAAAAAATGAAAATCCAGAACTATGATTGCTTTATGTTTTGCTATTTAGCTCATGATATTATATAAACAATAGATAGGGCAAAAAAGTAGAAAATTAAACAAGATTTCCAGTAACTGAAAATTTCACATGAAACTTCAAATCAGGAACTATACAAATGCACAATAAAATTAAGTGGTCTTAAATGTGCCAAGACAACTAGGGAAAAAAGAAATTTAAATTAAAACCAATAGCAACACAAACAAAGCTGAAAGAGAAGATCTAATGAAATGCAAGAAAGATTAATAAGAACAAGAAACCATTGCAAGAAAACAAGCACAACTAAATTACTCTCTACAGAGAGAGAGAGAGAGTAGGGGGGGGGGGAGAGGGAGGGGGAGAGCGAGAGAGAGAGAGAGAGAGAGAGAGAGAGAGAGAGAGAGAGAGAGAGAGAGAGAGAGAATGAATGAACGTGTATAGGAATAGGTAATTACTATTGCAAGGAAGTGCAATTTAACTATATATAAGAAGGGAAAAAATGTTACTTGCACTACAAACAGAACAGGACCAAGGCAACTACTGGGACAATACACGTGAACTGCAATGGCAAAATTTTTACCCTATGGTCATGTAGCTACCATTTGTTTTTTATAATAATGATTGATAGTTGCTAATATAATCTACAGAAGGATTCTATCACAGTCACATCACTGTGGTACTTTATTTCATGACTAGTTCGACACCCCTGAGGGATTCCCCCATTGTGATGATATGATGAATATGTCTGAATGAATTAGTTGCTAGAATGACTGATTTTTGGCAGAACAGGAAGTAAATGGTTTCAATAACAGAACCAAATCATAAAATTGGTACATCATATAAGCAGAGACAAGCCCTGGACACTGCTAAAACAAAATTATATTTGTTTAAAACTGAATGAACTAAAATAAGCTGAAATGTAATATCAAAGTTTTCAGATTTTCATAAGAAATACTGTTTATCTTAAATTGCCATCCCATTTGTGCCTTTCATTTTTCCTGAGTAATGTCAACTTGCTGTTAAGTAAGACAGTAGCGCCATTAGCTTCCACTCAGCTGTGACGGGTTTCAGTCCAAAATCAAGTAATTATTTCAATAACAATGTTTCCTATGTACAATAATCTATTTGTAAATGCAAACAATGTTGCTTTGATTCATTTATACAACATTCAGATACATCTCCTAGAATTCATTACAGAATTATTTATTAATCATTTAGTTGGGGAAGTTTATGTTCTTTTCAGAAACACTACTTTCAGTTTGTTCTTGTTGCTTTTTGACAAATCTGTTCTCAAGAGGGCAGAAGGATGGAGGGAGGAAGAAGGATTTAAAATGTTAAATGTCTTGTTGATATCAAAGCTATAAGTAACTGGATACAAGTTGAAACTAGACAAGGATAGGAAAGGAAATTGGATGTGTAGACGTAGATAGCCTATTTAAAAGATACATCCCTGCAATTGCCTTATGTAATTAGGGGAAAATATAGAGAACTTATACCCTGAACAGCCAAAAGGGCATACAGCCAAAAGAGCATCTGAATCCTATTGCTCTGGAATGGGACAATTTGCTTGCTTGCTGCTTTAACACTAACACTTTTTTGTTTTGTGTTCCATAGGCTGACATTACTTTCATTTTATGGGGTTTGAGAAATGGAAAATGTGACAGTTTGCAGGTAAGAAAACTGCAGTAATTTACTGTTGACTTATATGGCAGTTTGTCAGACAACTGGCCCTCTCATCCCACATGATCCAATTTTATTAATACACTAACTCCGTACATCACTCATTATTCTCCAACTTCAATCTCTCATGACTTTTAAGTCTTGTTCCACATATTCCCTTCTGTAACATTTTTAACTACACTATCCACTTCTCTGCCTCGTGATGACTGGGTGTTGAAGCAGTTCTAAGTTCTAGGGAACTGATGAACATAGATGTTAAGTACCATAGTGCTCAGAGCCATTTGAACCATTTTTAACACTATTCACTGCCAACTCCCTCATCAATCAGAACACTTATCTCATAAGCCCTTTATTTGCACATTACCATGATGTGAAGGGGTTATAAATTTTTCACATATTATAACCCCTTTCCCTTTCTATTCCCTTCAAAAACAATTGTTTTTCACAAATAATTTATGGAGTGAAGGTGACCACTTCCATACATACTATAAGAATGTATGTATGTATGTCTGCTCCACTCTCCTCCTAAACCACAAGAACAATTTCAACCAAACTTGGTACACATCTCACTTGTTGTCTGGATAGAATCACTATGGGATAAGAACTACCTATCTATCAAAGGGGTGAAGGTGGGGGTGAAAACAAAGTGTAACCCAAGACACGTGAATACCCAGACATTTTTTCTCTTGTCCAGTATCTGAGAAGGAGAACACTTAGCGACCTGTAAAAAAACTTTATACTTAATTTTGAGCCTTTATAAAACTTTTTCTCACTGATAAAATGATGAAAGGAAAAAAGTTTAGCACTTATTAATTTTTGCTGTTCATGCAGTAAAACTGTCACATCAGGCATGATGTTTTAATTCATTACTTCTTTACTACCAACTGAATTTGCAACACACTTTGCACACAGTATTCATATATATCACTGAACATAACTGCAAAATTAAATCATCGTATGACACAGTTCTGGTGATATCATGTCATAAACACTGAAATGTGTTGAAAAAATGCCACATCATGCATGATGTTTAAATTTATTATTTACTTGCTACTAACTCTACTCATAACATATTTTGAAGACAATATCCAATTGTGGCACTGAATGTATCTACACACAGTTATATCATTGTAGGGAACATATTTCTGGAGATATGACATCATAAACATTGAGATGTATGAAAATGAAACTGCAGGGCAATTCGCTAGAGATACAGGTGAAATTGATTAGGACATCTAGGGTGTATGTATCAGGTTATATTTTTTTAAATACTTTATATGTAAGGATATGAATCAGTTACAAAATCATATAGGAAAGAAAAGACAGGAAAGAAAAGAAATGGTAGTCACAAACAAGCCTGCTGCAACAAAATGAAGACAAAACTGGTGTTTACCCTTACATAAATCAAAATTACATTTAAAGGGGCATAGAGAAGAGGAGGAGGTAGAAGGTTACACATGGATCATGTAAAACCTAACTTGTGTCTTTGTCGTAAGATATCCTGAAAGCCATGGATTAAAGCAGTCAAGCTGATGCAGTATTTCTTGACTTTCACAATGCATTTGACTCAATGTCACACCTATGCTTATTATCAAAAGTATGATCACACAGAGTTTAGGCAGAGTTTGTGACTGGGCTGAGTATTTCTCGGTATGAAGGACACAGCAAGTTATCTTGGATGGAGAGTCATTGACACATGTAGAAATAAATTCAGTTGTGACTCAGATAAGTGTATTGGGATCCTTGCTGGTCATATTTTATCTTAATGACTTTGTAGACAATATTAATAGTAACCTCAGGCATTTCACAGATGACGCAGTTATCTATAATGAAAGGAACAACACAAGAAGATTGGGTTTAACGTCTTGTCGACATCGAGGTCACTAGAGACGGAGCACAAGCTCAGATTGTGTCAAGGATGGGGAAGGAAATTGGCCATGCTCTTTCAAAGGAACCACCCCAGCATATGTCTGGAGCGATGTAGCGAAATCACGGAAAATCTAAATCTGGATGAGGTTTTGAGCTGTCGTCCTCCCAAATGTGAGTCTAGTGTGCTCACAACTGTGCCACCATGCTCAGTATACATGATGAAGTACTGTCTGGGAAAAGCTGCATAAATGTTGATCAGATCTTGATAAGATTTCCAAGTGGTGCCAGTGTTGGCAACTTGCTTTAATGGGTCAGAAATGTAAAATTTTGCACTTCAGGGGGGAGAGGGGGAGAGGGGGGGGGGGGGGGAAGAATCCTAATAGTCTACAATTACAATATCAATGACTCATAGATGGTAGATGGAGTCTGTCAACTCGTACAACTGTAACAATTTGTAGGGATATGAAATGGAATGATGGCATAGGATAGGCTGCAGGTAAAGAAGGAGCCAGACTGTAGTTCATTGCTACAATACTAGGGAAGCTCAATCAGTATACAAAGGGGATTGCTTCTGAAACAACTGTGTGACCCATTCTGGAATATTTCTCAAGTGTGTGGGAATCATACCAAATTTAACAAATGTTGGATATTGAATATCTACAAAGAAGGGTAGCAAGAATGGTCACATGTTTGTTTGACCCATGGAAGAGCATCACGGAGATGCAGAAAAAAATAAAACTGACCTTGTCATCTTTTAAATACTGAATCTATACCCAGGCAACTGAAACATGTCAGTTCAAGGTCACTCCCCAAGCACGGTAGAGATGGTAATATAACTAACAAACAAAAGCGAGGAATGCAAGGTGCCATTTCTTCTGAACCAATAACAGCACTGAACAAAAGCCAGTTCTGGTGTCGACGCTACCACATTGGTGGCTTCTGTGTAAAGTTTGTATGTCAGTGCACAAACGCCTGCTGTTGTGGTGTGTTACCGCCTCAACTACAGTTTGTTTGTTAAACAATGTCACCAAAACGTTATCATTCACCAAGCAATAACCCATTGCACCTTGGAGTGCCATTAAATAGTCAGGCTTTGTAATTGCTACAGAGGACGTGTGAGTTTTACGAGCAAGAGAAATAATTTGTTTCTCTAGACAGGTATGTGTCGATACCTGCTGATAAAGTTTTAGCGCATACCTCAAAAACTCTAGGACTGCGTGAAAGAACAGTTCGAAGGAAAGGGATTCTACTTCAAGACTTACATGACAGTGAAGAAAACCATGTGGAAGAAAGCCCCATGGGAGAAACAGTGCGTTTTTAAGTACTCTGGGAAAGGAAAAAAAAAGCAGCCTCATCCTGTTACATATACTGATTCTTTCCAATCCAATAAATTCATCAGCACAGATATGGATACTATAAAAGGAAAGAATACCCCAAAAAGATGCTAATTTCTTTAAAAGAAATTGAACTTTTCTCAGGGGGGAAAATGTCACTTAACATGAAATTAAAAGTATGGGCTTCCGTTTTAAAAAGTTAGATGGACGAAAACTGTTACTTGAAAAAGCTCATGTCATTGCAGCTAGTGCCATTTTCTTACCCAAAATTTTAGTAAAGGACATACACTCAGTCATATGGTTAGACAGAACCTGGGCCAATGGTGGAGAATCAGTTGAGAAATACTGGACAGATGATATTCCGAACAGCAGCAGTCATCAGTCAACAGGAAGAGGATCTTGATTAATTGTGGGCCATGCAGGATATTCGAACAGCTTTGTGCCTGAAGGACTTTTAGTTTTTCCATAAAAAAATTGGCTATCATGAGGGTACAGACCACTCACGGTAGTTTAAAAATTTGTTTCTCCAGTTTAGTGTTCTGACAGTGTTTGTGATGGACAATGCACCATACCATTCCATGATTTTAAATAAAACTCCCACCACTACTGACCGTAAAGAAACTATGGTGCAGTGGTTGCAGGTAAGAGACATTGCTGTGGACATGAGCATGACAAAGCTGCTGTTATACTCGCTCGTAAAACAAAATACGCCTGTGATGCCTAAATACGTTGTAGATGAAATTGCAAGTGAACAGGGTCACTTGGTAATTGGGCTACCACCTTATCACAGTCATTTTAATCCAACTGAATTGGTTGGGAGTGAAGTCAAGGCGTACATTAGAAGTAACAATACGATGTTTACTACAACAGAAGTGGAAAGACTGCTACATGAAGGTCTTGCTATTGTAGACTCTAGCTCATGGAGGAAAAAAGTAGACCATGTTGCTAAACTCATAAGAGAAGCACGGACTATAGATACCATCATAAACGAAAATCAACAATTAATGATTTTTCTTGATGATGATGACAATTTTGATGCCGATTCTGATGATAGAGAAGGAGAATTGGATGTAATCGCACCATTGACATCATAAATTGGTGAGTGTAAATGTATACAGAATTAATTCTTTCTCTCTGCAATCGGGTTGGCTATGCATATTTTGCTTTAATTCTTTCTATGATTGTGGATAGCGTGTTCTTTGATATGCTTAGGTTTACATTATTATACAATGTTTTACGTGCAGCCATTACAGTAACAGTTTGGAACAACTTTTCATAGCTATTGCATTAACGTCAGGTGTTTTTATTTCCTGGTTTCATATACTATAAAACACTTAGTCTCCGTCGTCGTTCTCTCCATTGTTAGAAAAACATACTTTATTGCACTTAACGTATAAATGTTGACCGTAGCTTACATTTACAAAACGTACTTCGGAGTTGTGGGCATGTGTGGTGGTAACTATTGCAACCACACAATCACAGTATAGCCAACCACTTTCGAGCTATCAAGTGACATGTTTCACCAGCCAGAGTATAGGAATATACTACGATACATCCTTATGTATTGCTCCTGTAGAGGTCTTGAAGACAAATTTAGATTTATTAGTGTGCACAGCAATGTTTGTGCAGTCATTCTTCCCATGCTCCATACATGGATGGGACGGGAAGAAGCCTAAATTACTGGTACAATGGAAGTACTCACTGGCACGTACTTCACAGTGGTTTGCAGAGCAAGTATGTAGATGTAAGTAGAGGCTTAGAGTCACAGAATTGCCACAGCCCATCTTTATTTTATATCACAGTTTCACCCATGACAATTGGCACTGTGCTTCTTTGTACAGATTCAGTATAAAAGTTAGTGAAGAATAAATGATTCATGGAGTTCTTGTTGCTTCAAATTTGTATTTTATCCTGGATAAATTGATTTAATATAAATCTAGCACACCAAGCACTCTGTGAACCATTTGTTCAACAATGTACCATCAAAAACTGTGTTTTCAGAACTCCTCTTTCAATCCTTGAGTACCATTTGTGATTAGCCTTTAAAAAAATTGAACACTACTCGATATTTTAGAAATTTGCTTCTGCACATTCTACACTTATCCTGCACAGAACGTAGCTTTCTTCATGTTATATGGTAATATTTTTTAATGTATGCTCTTATTTATGACGACAAATATATTTGAAGATACAGCTGAAACATTTACTGCTCAATCAATTTTAAATTAGACATTGTTCACTGCTAGATAACTGTGGTCATGTAAAAAAAAAAAAAAAAAAAAAAAAAAAACTGTTATCTGAGTGCCAGTCCTCATTTACACAAACTAAACATACCTTTCTCTGCTCTTCAAATAGCTGGTCAGCTTCTTCTTTCTCTTTACGGAACTGTTCTTCCAAGACAAGCAGCCGTTTCTCCATTTCAGCTTTCAAATCAATTCCTTGTTTTTCCAATAGCTCCACTTGAGCGAAGTCCCAGTCAACATTTTCACCATTCCCTGGTGTCTCTGCAGGTGATGCCTTCTCAATAATTTCTGATGCTAAAATAAAAGTTAATCATTAAGTAGCTCTTTAACTATGTAAATAAATGACTGAAAATAGCTTCACTTATCTGCCAGAAATTGAATAAATTTAGAGGTAATACTCTAATACTTTGCCCCATCAAAGTAAAATATGTAACACTGATGTTGAGAAAGCTCTGAGTATGAAACTTCCTGGGAGATTAAAACTGTGTGCCAGACCGAGACTCAAACTCGGGACCTTTGCCTTTCACGGGCAAGTGCTCTACCAATTGAGGTGCCCAAGCACGACTCACGACCCATCCTTACAGCTTTACTTCCACCAGTACCTCATCTCCTACCTTCCAAACTTTTTCCAAAGTACTGGCAGAAGTAAAGCTCTGCAGATGGGTCGTGAGTCATGCTTGGGTAGCTCAGTTGGTAGAGCACTTGTCCGCAAAAGGCAAAGGTCCCGAGTTAGAGTATCAGTCCGCCACACAGTTTTAATCTGCCAGGAAGTTTCATATCAGTGTACACTCCACACTCCACTGCAGAGTGAAAATTTCATTCTGGAAGCACTGAGTAATTTGTGATTACCTCATAGCAACCTCTAGAAATAATCCCTTTTGTGCCACTTATATTTTTTCCTCCAGCCACCCTATAAAATGATCCCTGTTATTTCCTCTACCCTTTCCTGTTTTTGTCTGCAGCAAACCCATAACAATAAAATGACAATCTGTTTCTTATTTTAATGTTTCAGTTTCTTTAAAAACTGATTATGATGAATAATAATTTGTACTTTTGTTCCTTGTGCATAGATTAGTGAGAACTGATTTCACTGTTAATATAAATCTAGAATTTGTTTTGTTTGTATGTCACACAAATTAAAAACTAATTCAAAGTATTACAGAACTGACTTCTCGATTATTTATAGAATATTAACTGATTTCTACTGTTAAACCAACACCTTAAAAACTGTTATTTGAACCTGTAGTCTAACTCATAAAAAAATGAGGTTTCTCTTACCAGGATTTTCCACTATCGTCTTCTCTCTTCTCTCACGGGCTGAAAACATAGGGGGAATGATCAGTACTAAACAAAAATTTCTGCAAATATGGATATTTAAATCGCAGCACAGTTGACACACGTACGCATGCACACGCATGCGTGTGCGCACACACACACACACACACACACACACACACACACACACACACACACACACGATACTCAATACTTAATATTTACGTTGATCTGGTTCAGAAATGTATTGCTACTATGGCAGCACTCAATATGTTGAGATAAGTCATTGTACTCAGCAAAATGACTGCATGAAGAATCCACAGTAAATTAACAAATAACTACTAAAAGTGAAACTTGGTGTGCTTTTAGATATGAGTATATACAAACTGCCAGAAAAATTAGGAATTGAGCGGACTGTTTTTCAGTAGTTCCTTAAAACTGAAACTGGAAAGCGTATGTACTGTAAAAGTCTGAGAGTCACTTTCTGTATGGCTACCATATCTGATTAATGAACAACACGATACACTGCATCATGTTGCTTTTACTGTTATTGTATTACTACATTTCACATTTATTTTTTTATTATTTAATGTTGTATGAAAAAATTGTGAATTGTG
Organism: Schistocerca gregaria; assembly: GCF_023897955.1. Classification (NCBI taxonomy): domain Eukaryota; kingdom Metazoa; phylum Arthropoda; class Insecta; order Orthoptera; family Acrididae; genus Schistocerca; species Schistocerca gregaria. Next base: position 757,568,845 of record NC_064921.1, read on the forward strand.
TGTCTGTTGATGGTAAATACAATGAGTCATTGTCAAAATCACAACATTTTAATAATTTGTAATAGTGTATTTATGAGTTTGTGATTGGCTGAAACATGGTTACCAAATTTGGAAGAGAACTACTGACAATTCTGTGGTACAATTATTCCCATGTAATATCAATGAACAGAAAGCTCTAGAAAAACACTGTTAATGTCATGACTAATTATTGAAATTGTACCAAATTCAGTAGATAGTAATCTTTACCCTGATTGATGAGATAGTTGGGTGTATCAAAGAATGTAACTTTAGCATTAAAGATTCTGTTAATTTTAGCAATTGGAATAGGTAAGCAGTTTATTACTGATTGTTAAAGTTAGGCATAATTTGACACTCAAAGCCTTTATGAACCAATTTGTTTAAAATATGTCTTTGTTCATTGCTGACTTTGATGTTATATGCAAATTATTTGTATTAATCTTTTTCCCTTCTAATCTGTGTATAACACAAATTCTAATTGTGCTGGTGTAAACTGTCACCAGCACACCAGGTGGCAAAGAGATTGCAAGAAGAACAATAGTAGGTGCAGGCAATGCGCCTATCAGGAGAGAGGCCAAAAACAGACACTCGGGCAACGGGCCATCAACACACTCTCGACCACCAGTATTGAGACTGTCGCTGTGGACCGGAGGCCCAATCAGTCAGTGATCCAATGAGTCATCGAGCAAAGTCCTCAGCTGCAATCACAATCTCTGTCTTAGGCAGCACATAGGGACTAGAGTCATGTGCATAGCAGGACTTGTACTTCACCAGCAGTGAGGCTAATGAGGACTATTATGGAAGAGGTTGTAGAATGACACCTGGACTATCTTAAATAAGTAGCACTCTGTTTATGTTAATAAAAAACCCTGGTAATACATGCATGCAGTTGAGTTATAGAAAGAGGATACTGGCCATCAAACAACATTCTCTCTTTGCTTCCTGTGGTACAAGCCTAAAGTGACAATGAGACAACACAAAAACTGGTGACGAGGATGGGATCTCAGACAAGCTTTTCAGTTTCAGAACTAAAAAATTGTTGCTTTGCTGATGACGGCACAACAAGTTCTGGCTGCACTAGCAATGTCGGCAGCACAACAGCTGAGCAACTGACCGACTAGCCCAGCAAGTGCCACCGACCAGCATACCAACATTCTGGCAACTTAACGTTACCAAAGAGGAATCGCTCAAAAAACTGACACAGTTCCATACACATTGTCAAGTGCATCAAGTTGAAGGTGCTGTAAAGCTACAACACTTTATTTCCATTGCAGGGTCCCCAGTGCTCTGGTTGACATAAAAACAGTGTCTCCTGATGAACTCAGTTATGCCAAAGTAATCGCTGCATTAACCAAGTACTACGACCCGCAAGTCCAAGTAGCTGCAGCCAGATATCAGTTCTTTCACTTGCAGAAAAAGCCAGAACAGATGTATCGTCAGTGATACACAGAATTAACAGGCATGACTAGGAAGTGTAAATTTAAATGTAGTTGTGGCAACTTTTACAGTGATTTATTGATTAGGGAGGCAATAACATTCAATGTCCCATATAGTAGAATACGGGAACGGATCCTAAAGTAATCTGATCCATCATTGCCTCAAGTGTTGCGAATCTTAGAGCAATATGACATGGGTGCCATAGTGGCCGGTAAGTCTGACCAGGCCCCAAATTGTCGGGTCAAGTTGCCCCTTGTTCGTGATCACCCTAAGCAGCCACAACAATGTGCGCATACACAGCTGTGCGGACACCCATGTAGACAGGTAAAGAGACATGTGGACTTAATGAAATCTTGCCCTAGAATTTTTGCTTGTCATAAAAGTCAGGATTGCCCATCACGTAACGCAACGTGTTACATGTGTGGAAAAAAAAAGGCCATATCTAGCAGTTTGTTTGCAACAGCACAAAAACACCAATTTTGCCCACTCCCAGAAAAACAGGCTTGTGCACATGCAGTGAATGCTGTGTTTTCCAAACCTACAACAGGTTCTGAAAAAATTAAGATTAAGGTTGTGCCTCCTTCTTGCCCTAGTGCTGTACAATGTTGTTCTAACATACTATTTGTCTCATTACAAATTGCTGGCTGTTGTGTGAACTTTCAGTTAGAGACAAGTGGCTCAGAAACTTTGCTTAATCATGCTATGTATGAACAATTAGGCTCACCACACCTTTCTAAATCTAGCAAGCACCTCACTGCTTACAACAGACAGGAAATTCCAGTGCTTGGATAGTGTCGTTTGCCTGCCACTTACCAATCTAACACTAGGACAGTGAATTTTAATGTGCTGAAATCCAGGACAGTGAGAACATTTTCAATTTAGGTGCCTTTGATTTATTTAGACTTAGCATTCATGAGAACGTACTTTCCACATCTACATTTGCACCAAAATGACAGTGCTGCTAGCTTGCTTAAAGAATTTCCTGAACTATTTTCAGAAGGAATGGGAAAAGCTTTGTAGCACATGTTACACTGAACGACAAAGCACAGCCGAGGTTTTTTTGCCCCCATCCCATTCCAATTGTTTTAAGAGACAATGTAGCCAGTGAATTCAAAGAATTGCAAGATAATAGTGTAATTGCTCCCACTGAAGCTAGTCAATGGGCAAGTCCTCTTGTTTTGTTGTCTAAGCCTTCTGGTTGCATTTGTGTCTGTGTTGACTTCAAATCTACAGTCAGCCCAAAGACAGTAGTTAACACTTATCCATTACCTTGCCCTGAGGAACTCATGCACAGGCTTGGTGCAGGATATTACTTTTCTAAGATAGATTTGTGTGATGCCTACTTGCAAATTCCACAGGATGAAGAAACACAGAAAGTCTTTGTTGTTAATAGACACTTATGACTGTTCAAGCATTTGCTGCCACACATGCCATTTCTTCAATGTTACTTGGAACAGCTGACTGCAAAAATGCCATTTTCTTCAAACTATCTTGACAATATTGTCATCTCAGTTCATACACCAGAGGAACACACTGCCAATTTGCATACTCTTTTTCGAGTGTTGTCAGAAGCAGGATGCATACGGATACATCACTTGCAGAAAGTACAGACAATTTGCAGATGAAAATCCCTATTTTGTTCTTTTGATCAATGGTTTAAATTAATACTCAATATCAAAATTGAACAATAACAATACGAATTGGAAACAGGACATACTGAATGGCAGATAGGCATATTTAAAAGTAGATTGTTGGATCTTATTTAGCTTTTGGATGCCAAAGATGACCCAGGGGTCATCCCCTTGAAAGTTAAGGATGAAACATTTGAAAACTACTGTTTTAAACTGTTAATGGTATTTAAAAATATCAAACAATTCCAAAAAATGTGTTTTATTTTTGACAAAAAAGTTTTAAATTTCTTGAAATGTGTAGCATTCACAACCTTTTTCTGAGTAACTTCTTTTACATAATTGTATTAAAAACAAAGATTCCAAGACTTACCAAGCGGGAAAGCGCCGGCAGACAGGCACATGAACAAAACACACAAACACACACACAGAATTACTAGCTTTCGCAACCGATGGTTGCTTCTTCAGGAAGGAGAGGGAAAGACGAAAGGATGTGGGTTTTAAGGGAGAGGGTAAGGAGTCATTCCAATCCCGGGAGCGGAAAGACTTCCCTTAGGGGAAAAAAAGGACAGGTGTATACTCGCACACACACACACACACACACACACACACACACACATATCCATCCACACATACACAGACACAAGCGGACATATTTAAAGGCAAAGAGTAAGGGCAGAGATGTCAGTCGAGGCGGAAGTACAGAGGCAAAGAAGTTGTTGAAAGACAAGTGAGGTATGAGCGGCGGCAACTTGAAATTAGCGGAGGTTGAGGCCTGGCGGATATCGAGAAGAGAGGATATACTGAAGGGCGAGTTCCCATCTCCGGAGTTCGGATAGGTTGGTGTTGGTGGGAAGTATCCAGATAACTCCACCAAGAGTGTCTTTCATGAAATCCTCCCCACTCCACCAAGAGTGTCTTTCCGCCGTCCACCTAACCTTCGTAACCTCTTGGTTCATCCCTATGAAATCCCCAAACCACCTTCCCTACCCTCTGGCTCCTACCCTTGCAACCGCCCCCGGTGTAAAACCTGTCCTATGCACCCTCCCACCACCACCTACTCCAGTCCTGTAACCCGGAAGGTGTACACGATCAAAGGGAGAGCCACGTGTGAAAGCACCCACGTGATTTACCAACTGACCTGCCTGCACTGTGACGCTTTCTATGTGGGAATGACCAGCAACAAACTGTCCATTCGCATGAATGGACACAGGCAGACAGTGTTTGTTGGTAATGAGGATCACCCTGTGGCTAAACATGCCTTGATGCACGGCCAGCACATCTTGGCACAGTGTTACACCATCCGAGTTATCTGGATACTTCCCACCAACACCAACCTATCCGAACTCCGGAGATGGGAACTCGCCCTTCAGTATATCCTCTCTTCTCGATATCCGCCAGGCCTCAACCTCCCCTAATTTCAAGTTGCCGCCGCTCATACCTCACCTGTCTTTCAACAACTTCTTTGCCTCTGTACTTCCGCCTCGACTGACATCTCTGCCCTTACTCTTTGCCTTTAAATATGTCCGCTTGTGTCTGTGTATGTGTGGATGGATATGTGTGTGTGTGTGTGTGTGTGTGTGTGTGTGTGTGTGTGTGCGAGTATACAGCTGTCCTTTTTTTCCCCTAAGGGAAGTCTTTCCGCTCCCGGGATTGGAATGACTCCTTACCCTCTCCCTTAAAACCCACATCCTTTCGTCTTTCCCTCTCCTTCCTGAAGAAGCAACCATCGGTTGCGAAAGCTAGTAATTCTGTGTGTGTGTTTGTGTGTTTTGTTCATGTGCCTGTCTGCCGGCGCTTTCCCGCTTGGTAAGTCTTGGAATCTTTGTTTTTAATATATTTTTCCCATGTGGAAGTTTCTTTCTATTTTATTTACTTTTACATAATTGTTAACACACAGCAAAAAGGTCATAAGCCTTTTGTAAAAACAGAGCTGATAGGCAAATTGAAAGCAAATAAACTAAAATTGGTACAAAATACTTTTAAAAATGTAGTTCTTAATTTGTTGACAGTTAAATTTTTGCTACTTATTTCATGAATGCATATATACATATATAACAATGAAAATAATCAATTATTGACAATATAATGTAAATGGATATATACTTATATTTTGAAAGTAACAATTGTACAGCCTTGAATAGATACTCAAGAACTCGTTTTAAATTTTTATTTTCAATGTTATTCACTATGAAACTCATTTTAAACAAACTTAGTAGGAATAAAAATGCAATATCCATATTGATTATGTTATAAAAACAATGTATTTGAGACTAATACTTCCAAAGAAGTGCAATGTAAAAAGTGGGACTGAAATTATATCATTACAGTAGCTCAAAGTATACTTGCAGGGATAGTTTTGAATGTAATATTGTGTTTCGTTGATACAATGAGTGATAAAAATATGGCAAAGATCTTTGTACCAAAAAACAATCATGTTTGTATTTTTCATTTTAGTTCTCTACATATACAGTGTATATTTGGCATACTTTATGCATATTAGCATCTGATTCACACTTTTTTTCAGTTTTTATATGAAACTGTAATCTATGAGTATGGATGTTAGTTACTCATCGTTCCATAACAGAAGGACAACTGTCATTATATTATCTGTATTTAAGAAAACATATCCTTTCTGTTCTTTCTGTCATTCGCAATATACCTATCTACAATTTTTTTCTTTGTTAATTATGATGTGTCTGTGGACATACAACAAAGCAAGCCCTGTTAAGCAGTTTTGCCCACAGCAGTTTTTCAACGAATTCTTAATGAGTTTGAGTGTCGAGAAAGATCTTTTTGCTGTTGCAGTTGACACAGGAAAGGATCAACATCAAAGATCTAATTGTAGGAAAAATTTCTGGAAAACTGCAAACACTCAGCTGTACAGCCTGGCAGAAGTGTTTTGTTTGCATCTTCCCTTCTCCATTTTGCCACTCACAGCTTGATATCTACCTTCAGATTAGACATACAGTCTCTTACATTGTCTCCAATTACTTTGTAGTAATTTGTAGCCTGAGTTTCTGCATACCTAATAACTGTCTCCAAGGACATTGTTGAAGATGAGCAGATTTTTGGTAGAAGTTTGTTGGGATTACAGGTACTGGGAATGTCTTTAGAAAAGCTATTTTCTAGATCAGTGTTTATTGTGTCAGGATTAGGAACAAAGACATTCACCCTGAAACAGCTTTCTGTACTTGATGGAGCAGAGTTCGGCCTGTTAACTAGTTGAGACATGATCCTGGGTCTTTGAATGGTGCTTACTATATCATCTGCCAGTATTTTTGCTTGATTATATAGCAGGCCAAACTATGCAACCACATTTTCTCACTTTGTTTTCAAAACTGAGAACGATTGCATATAAAAGGGTCCTAGCTGTTATGCTGGAGGTATTGCTTGAAAAAATGTGAGCACTGCAATTTCCTCAAGGGATGACACTATTTTTTCAATGTTTTTTTACAAAAAACTTTACAGATAGATGTCTTTCTACCCACCTTGTTTCATACATAGAGACTACCATATTTACTCGAATCTAAGCCGCACTTTTATTCCAGTTTTTGTAATCCAAATAAACAGCCAGTGGCTTAGAATCAAGTGCAAAGTAAGCGGAAGTTGTGAATAATGCTGGTAGGTGCCACCACAACTAACTTCTGCTGTCTAATATATGTGGCACTACACAGGCATGCTTTGCAGGCACAAAGATAAATACTGGCGCCAAAACCTCTGTGCCAGTAAATAAATTAAAAAAAGAAGGTGGAAGATGAGCTTCTTTCTCCGCCTCAATTTTCGACCACTGCATTTTCATAGATTATCCAATGAAGTAAATACAAATTCCGTATTGTTAATCTTCGAATGTAGCAGCATTTCAATGTACTACAAAAATCCGACTGGAAAGACAGTTTGGGATGTTTGTCAATATGGCCAACTCTATGTTCTGAATTTTTTCCTACCTAGGAGAAGAGATGGTTGCAAATATGAACTTTTATGAATTGTGAATCACATGCAGTATTCTCTTCACTATAAGTATAATACGAATATAAATATTTTGCCATGTATTCTTTCGTGTTTGCTGTGATCTTATTTAAATCCTGTCTGCCTAATAAACTACAAAACTAGAGTGAGACAACAGCAAATGCGGAAGGATATACATATCATGTCATGTTTATATTCGTATTATTCTTATGCCTAATAGTGATACAGTCAGAAATGAAGCACGACAATTGACCAGATTTTTAAATCTAGGATGACTCTTATTTCTGTGCAGAATGTAATGTACTAAAGAGGCGCCTGCAAAGATTTTCAAATGGAGAAAATTATTTGCTAAACTCTCGTTCAGAACATCATCTATCATATGCAGTCTATTATTTGGTTCTTGTTGATCATTATCAAAGAAAGCAGCAGCAACAAATAGCAGTCTCTTGCCATTGTTTTGCTAATGAGACGATTGATCTCTCTCTCTCTCTCTCTCTCTCTTTATTTTTTATTTTTTTGATTATTATTAATTGTAAGCGGCTGTAGCATGCACAAAAGCAAGCCACGCCATGAGTGGTGACAGGCTGTAGAGACTCATTATCAGAATGCGACAAACAATGCATGACACAGTACAGTAATACATTTTCAGCTTAGAGTGACGTAAACACCTGTAACAAAGAGAATGGCACTTATCAGATCAAAGAAAAATAAGCAATCAATTCAAACGAGATGAAGCACGTGAAAAACGAAGGGTACCTGTATAAATACGGACGGAGCACCTGACAAATAGCAATGGCTACCTGGTAAAGCTTAACTGCTAAGCTTACGACTCAAACCAAACTGCTGTAGCTGTATAGTCATTCATTCGGCCTAAATTGTGTCTCATATTATAATGGACCAACTTTGTTTCGATTTGAAGGTGTGGCCTAAAACTTTTCTCCCCCCTTGAATTTCGAGTCTCAAAATTTCAGGTGCGGCTTAGATTCGGGAAATTTTTTTTCCCTTGATTTCGAGTCTCACTTTTCAGGTGCGGCTTAGATTCGAGTAAATATGGTAGCTGGTACCCTACATACTTTATGAGCACAGAATTTCTTTTTGGCAAAGCTGTACAAAAAGAGACAACTCCTGTAATGATACCAATTGAGTTTTGCACTAATTGCGCATTAGAGCACATACCGTACTGTGCTGTGTGAAGGCTCGGTCACTGCAAAGAAGCACTTCTTGGTGGCATCACGCGAAGTGGCACAAACTGTTTGGATGTACTCCTCAATTCTGGGCAAGCAGTCTACCAAATGTATCAATGAAAACAAAAGGAACAAAGCAGATAGTGCCCTAAGGGAAACGTGATGTGCATGCTGCTGCAGCAGATGGGGGAGCCCTGCTAATATGTGGTGCCCAGAATTTGAGCAGGAGGGAGAGCACAAGTCACTGGTACAGCTAGTACATTAACTCAGGCACACAAACCAAGGTGGTTTGGGGAATACTGAATTAAATGACTAAATCCACTGACCAAGACCCTACATTCATGTGCTTAACTTTGGAGCAGATTACAAAAATTACCATTTGAGATGATTGTCTCCCCCCCCCCCCACCCCACCCCCACCCCACCCCACCCCCTTTAATCTGTCCTTGGATCCATGCAAAGCTCATGTAGCACACTTTGTGATGAACATGCTCAGTTTAAATGGAGTGGCTCCATGAAACCTTTACAATGTGATCGTTTCATGTATGAATTAGTAAATTTACGTTTGTCTGATTTGTCATTTGTGGGTTCAGAAAAATATTTAAACAAAGACCACATATCTGCCGCAACGGGTAAGAGTATGCAGGGACTCCTGGATAGCCATCACCAGACGAGAATGAGGGAAACACTGGTCGAGAGCTCGTAAACCGCTCAGGGAATCGCTTCAGATAACGAAGGACTCATCTGAGCAGGAGCTCTAAATATTACACAGCTTGAAAAATGGTACATAACTTTTTGTTTCCTTTCTTAATTAGATGTACGTCATTTTATTTTCACACGCATTGAGAAGTCAACCTGTACATTTGGAATAATTATAAAAAAATAACTGACCAAAATTACTCACACACTCAGTTTTTCTATGAGGACACAAGTTAACTGCAGGATGTATATAATACCAAAAAAACCTGATAACTGTGAGCAGTGTTTGCACTCTGAGGGTTCTTCACAATACCATATATACTCGAATAATCCGAGAATGTTTTTTCCTGAATTTAAGGACGAAAAACTGAAGTGTGCAGATTACTCAAAACAAGGTTGGTCCTGCTCCGCCTCCAATAATAGATCACATTATACAATTCCATGTTTGTGGCCTCAGTCTGTGACATGTCAGTAGCATGTTACAAGTCAAGTATTAACAATGTCCTCAAACTTGTTAATTATGACTACATTTTCTCGTTATCACTCGTACACTGCTAAAGAAAAACTGTAAATTATTGAAGAAACTGAGAACATTGGAAATGCTGCAGCGGGAAGAAAGTACGATGTGAGGAAAAGTTGTATTTGTGACTGGCGAAAAAAAGAAACACAGCTTCAAGAAACTAACGGTAGTTGCTGCGCAGTCCGTCTGCCAAAAAGCAAAGCATTCAGACCTTGAAAAATGACTCTGTGATTATGTAGATAAGAAACGCCAATACGGATGTGCGATGACGAGTGATATGTGCCAAGTTAAAGCACTGGCTTTAGCCAAAGAACTAGGCATTACCAGTTTCAAAGCTAGCCTGGGCTGGCTATCAAGATTTTTCAACCAAAATGGATTACGATTCCAGAGGAAAACTACCATTGCTCAACGGCTTCCAGGTGATTACGAGAAAAAATAGTGCACTTTGATCATCATGTGATAAATTGCGACACAAAGAGTCCTATATATTATCGCAAATTGGTAATGCGGATCAAATGCCAGTCTATTTTGAGATGCCACTCAACAACACTGTGAACAGCAAAGAAGAATCTATCATCATGATATGAACTGGTGGCCGTGAAAAGCAAAGGTGTACAGTGACCTTGTGTGTAACTGGCGACGGATGGAAGCTACCATTTTACGCGATATTTAAAACGAAAAACTATTCCGAAAATATCAGTGAAAGGCACATTAGTGAAAGCGAATCCAAAAGGTTGGATGGACAATGAACTTGTGACTGACTGGATGACGCAAGTTTGGCAATGTTGTGCTGGTGTGTTCATGAATTTTGTAATATGTTGGTCATGGACGACTCTTATGGACATACAACCAAGGAAGTCGAGACAAATTACAAAAAGGGAAAACTAACTTGGCCATTATCCCTGGAGGCCTAACATCCAGACTACAACCACTAGATGTGTGTATAAATCGGTCATTCAAAGCTGCACTTAAACAGCAATATATGCTATGGTTGGCTGATGAAAACCCCAAGTCCACACCGAGTTGAAAAATCAAACGATCGGATTTGTCACAGAAAAGGGTGAAAAGTGCATGGGACTCCATTCCGCAACTACTGGTGGAAAAATTCTTCAAAAAATGTGCTATCACAAATTCATTGGATGGAATAGAGGACGACACTCTATGGGAAGATGGTGAAGACAATAATTATCCTCCCACTAGTGATGACGGCGAAAGTGATGATGGATGGAGAGGTAAAGGAGCATACGTATTGACTGAAATATATTGTTCATACAGTATTAACATTAAATTCTTAAAAATAAGAATTCACATTTCTTTTTTCTTTAGCTATTGTAGGCAGACCTAGAGTCCTGGGTGGTGGGGACAATGTTCCCCAGCTGGCTGGCCGGCAGGCCACCCAGCTAACAGGCCAGCTGGCAGACCCGCCAGCCAGCCAGCTGGATTACGCAAATCTGTTACATTTTAGTGGTTTATCAACCTGTAAAATAGCATGTGGAATTTATGACGTGTTTCTTAAAACCAATTGATATTACATATAATTTTGAACACATCATTACGTTATAATAATTTTTTTGTAAATAAAACAAATTAAAGCATAAAAAAAAAGAAATTCCCTCCCTCAAAATTAGGGCGCATGGATTATTTGAGGGTGTGGATTATTCGAGTATATATGGTATGCATATAGATAGTTCATTTGTGGGTTGTCATGGGGTGAGTTTGTGAGTATCAAAATGTGTGACATAAATGACCTGCACTGTCTTAGAAGCTTAAATTTTTTATACCACCAAGGGACCATAGATAGACAGATGGACAACACCGTGATCCTATAAGGGTACCATTATTAGAGTGAGGTACGGAAAGTAGTGGATTTTATCGTCAGCCTATCTAAGCAAGGGAAAAATATACAGAAGGCTACTGAACAAGCAAATGTGTGATTATGGTTCTATCACATAATAATAAAAGTAACTGAAAAACAGACTTGTAAATGGGAGAATGATTACAAGGCAACTACAATTCATTACTAGAGGATTTAACAGACAACTATCAGTCTTATCTAACAAGGAAGGAACTCACTCATAAAATCTTGCAATAAAATATGCATTCTATCACTATTTAAATCTCTCACAGATTAGTTTTAGAGTAATGTGCTCATTTGCACTAGGCAGAATATGAGTTGGAATATAATCAGAATTTTAGAGAAGCACATTGGCTGAGAGTTTATTAAATGGAAATATGAGGAATGGAAGTTAAAAGACCAAGAAATTTTTTATAGTCATTATTTGCAATTCGCATAATTCAGTGGAGTTTCTCTTCCCTTGCTTTCACAGCGAATAGTTCCTAATTTATACCCACTCTTAGTCTTTTGAGGTGATAAACCTCAGCTGTTAACTTTCACTTCATCCAAAGAGCAACTGAAGCAGTTTCAGCTACAAGAAATTGAATTATCTTCTTCTCACATGTTACTCATACACATCTTAGGGGGATACATTGGTGTGCTATTTGCATAGGGACTAGAAATTTAAATAGATGAAGTAAATTATTACTAATTATCACCATAAAACATAAGAAACTACATTCCCTGACTACCTGTTTTTCCATTTTGCTTCCAAGGTCATTAACTATTCTACCTTTTTATAATATTTATGAATTCCACCACTTTGATTTTATTGTTGTGGATGGATGTATTGTTGAACTGTGCACTAAAGAAAAATTCAGTTGATCTCTGCTCTCACCTTTTACTTCCCACTTTTTCGCAGCATATCACTGGTTACCAACAGATTAAAGAAATCAGAAAATGGGAGGTAGAACATGAACTGTCAAAGAATTATAGTGGAATTTTTTTATTAAAAAAAGAATGCAAAGAAAAGATGGTGGTAGGTCCAGAGGGTGGGGGAAGAATTAAGAGGGAATAATAACAATGACAGAAATATAAGAAAATAGTAAAAATATATCTAAAAACAAAGATGATGTGACTTACCAAACAAAAGTGCTGGCAAGTTGATAGATACACAAACAAACACAAACATACACACAAAATTCAAGCTTTCGCAACCAACGGTTGCTTCATCAGGAAAGAGGGAAAGACGAAAGGGTGTGGGTTTTAAGGGAGAGGGTAAGGAGTCATTCCAATCCTGGGAGTGGAAAGACTTACCTTAGGGGGGAAAAAAAAGACAGGTATACACTCGCGCACACACACATATCCATCCGCACATACAGACACAAGCAGACATTTGTAAAGGCATTCCCACTTGGAATGCTTCCCTCTATTATATTCATAAGAAAATAGTAAAGCTGATATAGGTGCAAAATGTTGAAGTTAATGGGCTGGGGTGGCAATTGATTACAGGAAATTTCTCATAACCCAAAATATATGCTAAGAATATTTTTAAAATTTTCAAAATGATGTATGCAATATGATTTTGACCATGATCAAAGTTTCTGAAGCAATGCACATGAGACATTAGGTAACAGACGTAAGAGTGAAAGAATGTGCAGTGCTAATGAACCGTATCTTGGGGCCTAGAAAGGTAAACGACTGGTCAACAATCAAAATGGGATATGTACCTTAAGGTTTCTATGAAGTGGACACAAACTGTTAGGTAAAAATAAGTCAAGTACTTAGCTAGAAGTGTTTCTACAACTCAGTTAAATATCTCACCTTGATCTGGATGATTAAAACGAAATACATGGTTCTTTCCAAGAATGACTCTGGAACCTGTTTTTAAAACTGTCGTTTCTGTGACCTCACGGCCATTGATGTAGCAAAGGGCTCCTTCTTTTGGTGTCATTGTGATGACACCATCATTATTCTCAAAGACACAGTGTTCTTTAAGAATATGTGAACCACTGAGTTGGATATCTTGCGGAATACTGGCTTCCGCTGAGCCTACCCGAGTGCATCCATCTTTTATGTAATATATTAGGCACTCAGACATTGAAGGATCCTCATTAAGATTCACAAGATGTGGCGTCTGCAAACATTAACATATAATATATACTCCAATCTGTTACATGCATTCTTCTTGATCAAATGTCATTTGTTAAAGCAAGACTTTTTTTTTTTAACTTAGTGTTTCATTTGGCATGCTGACCTTTTTCGGAGAGAAGACGCCCACTGTGTTTCCATCTGCTTTCACAGCAACACCCATCTCAGCAAATACAGCCTCCCTCTGTAGTCTAATTACCTCAGTCCTCTTAAGTTTTTCTTCCCATGTTTCATTGAGCTCTAAAAACAACAATAACAGCAACAACTATAATCACTTGAAATATATATAACAAAGCACAACAACAAATTTGTTTCTATGTACAATATTTATATAGTTACACATGTAACTCACAAGACAAACATCAAAACCGTCAGAACTGTACATCGGGAGCAGTTTTTTTCAATAATCCATAACTAGCTGCTAGCGATACTATAAAGATGTTTTGTACATGATGAACGTACAAATCACAATGTTTGTTAACTGTGGGATAATTGGCAGCCTAAATGAGCAAATAAAATAAAAGTAATTTATACATAGATACAGTGAAGATTTTAAGTACAGTATTAGCATGAGTATAAGCCAGACCTAAAGTTTTCACATGATGCAATGGTAAAAAGTAAATCTGCCACAATTTTAAATTCACAAGAAAGTTCAGTTAGAAAGTACTTCTAGATGCACCTTTCTCCCTCCCCCTCTTCAAATTCCACATAACTAATGGTGACTTCTCTCTCTCTCTCTCTCTCTCTCTCTCTCTCTCTCTCTCTCTCTCTCTCACACACACACACACACACACACACACGATTATGAAATATACGAACACTTCATCAGTTTCATCAGTACATCCTGTGGCTTGAGTTCCAGATAAAACAGCTAACATATCTCCAAATATGAAGTACTACTACTAGGTAGATGATGCAGACAGTAATTACGTCGACACTCCTACATAACAATTGGGCAGTGAAGAGCAATTGGGTCCATATGGAAATGAATCCTCCATAACAGAAAAGTTTCACCAATGGAATTTAAAGTTCCATATGGGTGAGTTCGGTGATTTATGCATCGAAATAATCTAGCTGTTCCTCACAGAACTACAACTGAGCAAAAAAGAGCTCAAGGTTACGAAAACAGATGGATATCTTTTCAGTATTATATATTCCAACTTCCACTAAAAATTTTTTATTTAATTCAAAAATAGGGAATGCAGACCAAGTGCTGGCCTATTCTGATATGCAGAACAACACTTAAGTAATAAATAATGTACTATTACACAGTGTGCAATGTACATGTGGTGCAGAAAGGCAGCAGTGCACAGTGATGTAGAGTATTACAGCTCATGGACAAAAATTGCCACTGTATGTAGTTTTTAACTGGAAACCACTAACCCCCCCCCCCCCCTCTCTCAACCCCCCTCCCCAGCCCCCATAGGCAGAAAGCCTCACAGCTGGTATTATTGTAAGTGCTCATGCTGTTACAATGCAGTAACTTGTAATGGTATCAGTTTAAAACCACAATATATGTATACATTTCATTTTGAAAATGATGATTTATGATCTGAAGAGAAAAATCTCAGTTACAGACACATCTTGAATTTCCAAGCCAAAATTTAGAAAAAAAAGTGTGGCCTGTATTTGCAACTTATGTTGACAGAGGAAGGGTAGGTTCCTAGGGTGTAACAGATAATCATAATTCGCTAGAACATGGTCGGTGTATACCTCCTCTAGAAGAAGAACAGAAAGAGAAAGTAGGAGGAGGTAGTACTCATTTGAGGTATAACCCCAAAAAAATAAACAAACACACATATTCTATAAGGTTGGAGGTCAGTTCCCTATAAAACCGAAAAATTATGTTAGTGTCCAGTCTTATCATATTCAACATACGTAGGGTTGTTAACATGTTTAATTACAGAAAATTCAGGATGGGCTGTAATTACAAAGAGAAGTAATTACTCATTAAATGGAGGTGGTGCTGAGCAGCAAACAAAAAATGGTAAACTGCTTACTTTTGGTTAAATTTCATCTTCTGAGCTAGGACATGCGCCCCCCCCCCCCACACACACACTATTGTCTCCTGACATTCCTACATACAAAAATCTACATTAGTAAAGAAAAGTCATTGTTTAGCGTTGTTATCAAAGATCTCGAAAAGTACTTGACCAATTCACTTCAAATTTTTACATGATACTCTACTGAACAATCTGACACGCACAGGCTATATATTTTTCGTACTATATACAGGGTGGTCCATTGATCGTGACTGGGCCAAATATCTCACGAAATAAGCATCAAACGAAAAAACTACAAAGAACGAAACTTGTCTAGCTTGAAGGGGGAAACCAGATGGTGCTACGGTTGGCCCGCTAGACAGCGCCGCCATAGGTCAAACGGATATCAACTGCATTTTTTAAAAAAATAGGAACCCCGATTTTTTATTACATATTCATGTAGTACATAAAGAAATACGAATGTTTTAGTTAGACCACTTTTTTCGCTTTGTGATAGATGGCACTGTAAGAGTCACAAACATATTGCTGACAATTTCAGATAAACAGTTGGTAACAAGTAGGTTTTT